>NW_017100634.1:187387-204702 GCF_001263275.1 Habropoda laboriosa
CAGAACCTTCAGGTCAAAATACGCCGCGAAGTGTCTAGGGCCCAGTATAAAGGGTGAATAAGTTCGCGGGACATCGGAGGGTCCTTATATACCTGCGGTACCCTCTCCCCAAAGTCATTAGCAAAATCGTCCGTTAGGTCAGGCGGGAAATTTTCGCGGGAGATTTTCGCGGGAGATTTCCGATATCGTAACACGGTATAATTTATCAATTTTCACAATTTTGTTATAAATTTATACTTCCGACAATTTGTTATAACATTGCATATAACAATTTATACGTTTTTACAATATTCTTCAATGGAAACATAGGTTTTAGCGTTCTCGTTACTTACTCGTGGTTAAATTAATTTCGTAGGGATTAAAAATCAGGTTGACCTGTGGTCGTAGATTAAAAATAGTGATAGTACAGCTAAAATTATCGTGTTAAATAATTCTTTTCCTACGAATCAAAAATGTATTCAACGTTTGTTTGTTATAATATCGTGAAATGAATTATATTACACATTTTCTCTATTCACACTGAATTTAAAGATTATAACGATTAAAAATCAAGTTGACCTGTGGTCATTTATCAAGAATAATCATAATAAAGCTGAAATTATTGTGTTAAATAATTTTTTTAATACGAATTAGGAATTTATTCAACGTTTGCTTGTTACTACTTGTTACAGTATACTGTCTCGCAATGTAAATTTAAGTAAATTAGGTTGAACTGCACAGAAAATGCACAGAACTGCACAAATAATTTATTTCATGGTATTGTAACAAGCAAACGTTGAATACATTTTTCATTCGTGTAAGAAGAATTATTTAACACGATAAATTTAGCTGTACTATGGTTATTTTTAATCTACGACCACAGGTCAACCTGATTTTTAATCCCTACGAAATTAATTTAACCACGAGTAAGTAACGAGAACGCTAAAACCTATGTTTCCATTGAAGAATATTGTAAAAACGTATAAATTGTTATATGCAATGTTATAACAAATTGTCGGAAGTATAAATTTTTAATAAAATTGTGAAAATTGATAAATTATACCGTGTTACGATATCGGAAATCTCCCGCGAAAATCTCCCGCGAAAATTTCCCGCCTGACCTAACCGACGATTTTGCTAATGACTTTGGGGAGAGGGTACCGCAGGTATATAAGGACCCGCCGATGTCCCGCGAAATCATTTACCCTTTATACTGGGCCCTAGACACTTCGCGGCGTATTTTGACCTGAAGGTTCTGAGATGTGAATAGAGTGGTCGGGGGCTACTAGCTAGTCTATGTCCACCCTGTACACACTCAGCCTTCTTGTAACACTTGTATACATTAGAATCAATTAGAATTTCTATTACTAATTATTAAACAAATTTTAACAATTACCGGCACTCGCTAGGCACGTAATATCAGACTTTAAATACTCGACTTCGAACTTCGGTTTAGTCATAATTCTATTAATGTTATAATAACGTATAATTTATTAATTTTCACAATTTTATTATTAATTTATACTTCCAAAAATTTGTTAAAACATTACATATTATTATTTATACATTTTTGCAAGTTTCTTTGACAAATAAGTACGTTTCAACGATCTTATTACTTTCTCGTTGTGAAATCAAGTTCGGAGGATTAAAAATCAGGTTGACCCTTGGTCGTAAATTTAAAATAGCCATAGTGAAGGTGAAATTATTATTTTAAATAAATGTTTCTATACGAATTAAGAATCTATTCAACGTTTGTTTGTTGCAATACCGTGAAATAAATTGTATTATATATTTTCTCAGTTTAGACTGAATTTAAAGTTCGTAAGGATTAGAAATCAGGTTGACCTGTGGTCGTAGATTAAGAATAGCCATAGTGAAGGTAAAATTATTACGTTAAATAATTGTTTTTATACGAATTAAATATTTATTCAACGTTTATTTGTTGCAATACCGTGAAATAAATTGTATTATATATTTTTTCTGTTTACACTAAATTTAAAGTTCTGTTTACATGTTATAACAATTAGAATGTAGACGTTTTGCCGTTTCACGGTTTTTCCTCTGTTAATTATGTGTTTATAAATCATTTCAAACTAAAGCAGCACCATGCCCACCCTTAATTAAACCGTCTCAGTAGTTTACCGTAATTAATAATCTATTTTCGGAATTTATACGAGAATTTTTGAATTTTAGTAAATAGTAGAGTCAGTGCATCGCGTATTGAAATAATAGCTTCATCCCTAGTTCGTTTATTATTGAATATTTTTACGCGTTTAACTTATGCTTCCCCCAATTCTCGTCGCGTATTTTATTCAAATTTTCTTATATTCTAGAATAGAAAAAATAGGAATTTGCGTTTTTTCTTTTGATTATTTCAATTCTTCAATTGTATTACGCATTATTGCAATAATTTCTATCGTTACATTTAATTCTAATTGTTTAGCAGCTTTTCTGCTGCTATCGACCCTATATTTTACCGACACTTGTGGAATCGACCCTACATTTTTTTTTTTTTTTTACGTGGAGGTAGGCCGACTCCATGTGATAAAGAATTGGCAACCAAACGGTGGCTCTCCCTCTACATTCGACGGATAATGTGTAGAGGTATTTAATGTAATTTTTTAGCAATTTGTTTTTGTAATTCATCCAAAGCGATATATTATGAAATTAATCCTCGATATGGCCATGGTGGTCATCAGTTACTAGAGTGTTTCAAATGTTTAGAATAATTAAAATAAAATAAATGGTGTCACCTAAAAATTTTGAACGTCATAGCTAGCTAGACATTATTTTCAATTGAAAAAAAAAAAATTATAAAGCATAATACTATAATCCTATGCTTAAAATGTATTTTCTTGTGGCCGCCTGACAGCAACCTGTAAATCTGGCGCGACAGTGAATGTGTTAATAAGTAAATGTTGTTCAAATTATTGTATATCGTGTTTGATATCATTTTCATCAGAAAAATCTCACCAACATGTTAAAAAAAATTTCAGATGAAAAAAAGTAAAATTAAAGAAATTATATTTTTCTATTATGATTTGTCGAGCCGTGATATCTCGTAAAGGAAACCGACTGGTGTAGCTTTACACGCTTGACTAAAGCGAGCGAGATAACATGGGCGCAGCAATGACCAGACCTTGGCGTAGGACCATCTATACTGTCACTTGTAGAATCCAAACTTACTGACTCTTGTAGAGAATTTACGCGTACATACATCCGTACAAGTGACAAACAAGGAAGTTCTTCAGAGAATTCGTGTATAAGAGTTTTAACCTCCCTGAAATATATTGGACCTTATCATCAAGTGTAAAACTCACATATGTATACCACCGTTCAAAATAAACTGTGGTCACTAATAACCTGCGAAGGTGGCCTTAAGCATTCAATTGTAAACGAAAAGGAAGTTCTTTCTGTGGATTGCATACCATTTTCGTTCCACGGAAGACTGTTATCGCGGTATCTCCTGCGCTCCGTCACCAGACGGACGGACTAATATTGACCTTTCTCACTAGTCCTCGTCAAGGCTTCTATCACTATACAGAGTGTCCCACCTAAAGATAGCCGCCTAAATACATATTTTTTGATACAACAAATATTTTATATACAATTTGAATGGTATCAAACGACGAATACGCTACAAAGAATATTTTTGTGCCAAAGTTCATTTTCTTCGGGGTTTTCAAGGTCACCGATGTTTTCTGCATATAAGTATATATTTTGTTCCCTTGCATACTGTAGCTGACATTAAAATGCGTTCAGATATGTATAATGACATGTCCTGGAAGTGACTTTTGACTTCGAAAATAAAAATTAAATATGAAATTTATTTTCTTCGTTTTTTGCAAAATGGCGTCGACGAAGCAACAACAGGCGTTGTGTTTTCAGTCTTTGTAAGGTATGCTTAAAAATTTGGAGAGATTATCTTTACTTTTGTGACAGAGAGGATCCTCGTATCACATCGTAGGACCGGGAATAAATTTTTGAAATGGATACAATCTTTTATGGACGCGCTGTATATGGACACGTTGCTAGATTTTCCTTCTTCTAATTTGCAAGATTGTGCTGTATTATTTCATATATAAATCGTATAACATATTATAATTTTGTTGAATCGTGTTTGTCTCCAATATTTCTTCGACGTTGGCGTGACAATGAATTTGTTGAACTAACGATAAATGTTGTTAGTACGGTTTCCACACTTGCTTCGAGGTGGTATTTTCTCAGAATCTACCACTCCACTGGTGAAGCGTTTGTTCAAGATTGTTGATGCTTGATGGATCGATAAATACTAATGCTCTCTGCTGGACTCTGATATCAAGGGGATAGGCAATTTGCTGAGGTTGAAAAACGTGGATGGGTTACTTCACAAATTTGTTCGATTTCAAAAGGGAAACGGTCGAATACTTGATTGGCAAAAGAGGTGTCTTGTTTAAAGATATGTCTACCCCTAACCAAAGGTCCCCTAGGGTACGGGATTGAATCCTCGAGTACCGTGTGAGTAAATTCTCCGTGATTCTCGCAAGTTGTAAACTCATAAAACCCTTGGATTTGAAAGGCATTGCCAAATATTACAAAAATTTCGTAATTCTCTGACTTGTATCCTGGGTTAAATTAAATGAAAATAACGGTTCAAGAGATAGATAATTACGTCTGTTGATTTTTACGAATTTACAAGTGTGTCACAGCAAGTTTTATGTTGGATTTATAAATTATGACTGTTGCTATTGTGAGTTAAATGGAAGTACAGTACGGAAAAATTGTTCAATTATACTTTTTAGTTTAGGTACAGAAAGTAAATTTGAAATTAAAGTAGAGAAATTTAAGTGATTCAAGTTTCATATAATCATGCAAAGTAAGTACATGTCTTCATGTTTATGGATGTAGGTTACATTTCCTATAAGGGGCGGTCTCCAAGTGTAAACTGCTGATTTCGATCAAACTTGCACGGGTGTAATTCTCATAAAAATATTTAACTTGCAGATTTCTTAAAAATAACAAATATGTCGACCGTATCATAAACTTAGGATAATCTGTTATGTCAGCAATTTCTTTAAATTACACATTTTCCTTTGTTCTGTCGATCTACTTTTATCTAAGCTGCAGACGAAACGCGAATTATAAATATTCTGGAATTAATGCAGATTTCTTTAATTTTCTATATCTGTCCAGTTTCTTCCCTGTTTTTTTTCTTCTAGGAGTTTTAATGTCTGGCCTAGACTTTGCTGAAATCTTCCCCACTACTTCATCCGCGGAAAAACTATTTGTACCATATTACATCCCTCATTATACCAAACAACTTTTGTAAGAATATTTTTTCGATAGGTCCAGTCTCTTCTGAGATATTCCACCGAGTCCGGTTGAAAAAGACACCCGGTATGTGGCAGTCTGATCCGCATGAGAGTGGACATGCAGATTCTACTTTCGCTCGAAATCTTTTCCAGAATTTTCCAACGCTTCATGGTCAATGGCTATCTCCTTCTACTCTTTTTCTTTCTTTCGCATAAATCTCGCATAAATTTCGCATAAAACGTCTGTTTTTCTTCTACAAGTCAATAATGATCTTCCAAATCTTCAGTAACGTTACACTGCTAGAACGATCCGTACAATTGGCCTTTCTTCATTGTCTTTGCATTGTTTTTGCCTTTGTTCTGTTAAGATTGTTATTAGTATCTTGCTATCAAAAGCAAATTGAATGTTGAAAATAAGGATTTTTGTTACTTTGAGATTCACGTATATATAATGTAGTTTTTATAAATTTTTACGATTTTTTAGATGATCATGTTATGCTTTGAATTATTAATCGAGGATTCCAGATTTAAGCCATGTCCAAGTGGTGGCCACATGTCCAGTCATAGGTTACATTGGTGTTACGAAAATACATGGATAATGTCGTGTATCGTACGTCCATATGTGTATGCAAGCCGTGTTCTCGTCACGGATAATTGGCTACCAGTCAGGTGTTTTTAATTGCTCGGCTGACCAATTAAATAAAATTTGAATACAAAAATGTGCCCATTAATCAACTCGCGTGTTCCTCCGAGGTTTGTAAATTAAAACTCTTCAATTCTCGTTTAAACAATGTGTTAGTTCATATTTTATTGCGATTCCAATACATAATTAATAATCACTCATGCTTACTTGGTCAGTATTTTTTTTAATTAACTGTTAGTATTTTTTTAAATAAATAATCAGTACAAATGAATATTTTGGTCAGTGTAAATAAATGATTGTCTGTATTAAATCGCATTTTAGTACAATTTTGTTTATTTGATCGGCATTAATTTGTTTTTTGATCAATAAAATTTAAATTTTTGGTTCGGTGTTTGCGATCTGAGGTCGTTGGAGGTGTTGAATGTAACTTCTGTCAGTGTCATACTGTAGTATGAGGATGGAATGGTGGTGTTGAGTCAGCACATAAACGAACAACTTTATTTAATTTATTGAGAGATTAATTATTCTCATGCTACACTCGAGATCCACATCGCTTCGCATGCCTCACCGCTCTCTCCTTCCTCGCCTGTTTTCTCGCCTCGCCCGTTTCCACCACGACCGTTTCCAACTCTCCTTGTTGATCGTTCCTCAAATGTCCAGTCTTCGTTTGTCCACAAACACGTGACACGCTTCGACCACTGACCTAGTGACCTATTGGCAAACCGAGTGATCAGCTGGTTGCCCATGATACCATCGCGCTAGCTTTGCGGATCACACACATAATACTTATCTGGTATCATAGTAATCGCAAATTCGTCATAGCGTATTTTTGTTATAACTGTTTAACGAAGCTTCAAAAGACCTATGTTTATACCTGTTATATAACATTCATTTCCTATTTGAGCCGTTCAGTGCACAAATCGATTAACTCCATAAAATGAGAAGTCGAGAAATTATTATAAATATAAAAAGTTATGACTATACCAAGTGCTTTGACACTTAAATTTAAGATTTTTCAAAAAGTGGAGTTAATCGATTTGTGCACTGAACGGCTCATTTATACCCGTAGAATATGCTGACAAAGTTTGATCGAAAAAAGTTTTGGCACCCTGTATATTTCCCAACATGCGATATGAACTTTAGTGATGCACGGTGGACATAAAAACAATGAAAAAGGTTTATATAAATATGTGCTCTCTTTGACCTTGTTCCCAAATTATGGCCATTTTTGTACTCCAGTATTTTTTAATGACAAACTAAGGTATATAGTATAACTAAGGTATAGTATAGTATTCTCGATAATTCCTTGATATCTCACGATTTTGTCGACTATTCTGTTCTCTGAGTCAGTCTAGTTCGTCCTCTTAGTAACAACATTTGATGATTCATCAATCTGTTTTTCGTTACAAATAATAATGAGTAAGTATTCAAACCAGGAAGTAGCAGGTGTGAGTTTGATGGATGGGCTCGCCGAATGTAATTCAGCCGAGGCAAGACGTCTATATGCGGATCGTTCCCCAATCTTCAAGATAAAAAAATATTTCGAACACTACATAAAGTTGCACATTACTCCAAGAAACTTAGGACCAAGGGTCAAACGAAGCACATGTTTATACGCATTGTTTTCATTGTTTTTATGTCTTACATCCTACATATTGGGTGTTGTGTCCTCAAACACGAAACATTGACGCGACCGACCTGCGGCGCCGGTCTCTACCTGCCAATAGAAACTCGCGAAAGGGACCTTACTTCGGGAAAGGCGTCGATTGGCCCTTTTCTCGAACCTACAGCTACGGAAAAGTATATATAAGCAGCTCCGTTTAACATAGAATCAGTCAAAAAGAAAAATGGAGCCTTGTAACAAGAAGCCGAACCACGGCTCCACAATAAAGCAACTTATAACCGAACAACTACCCTTCATCCCATTCCCATTGGGTTGAAAAAGGACCGTGACGCCTTATAACCGAATAAATAAGAGCACTGTACGAAACATTGGGAAACATTCTGTATAAATTAATGTAATTTACAAATATGTGTACAAGGATGACGCATACGGAACATAGAAAATAATGAAAGTACATACTTTTTATGTATAATTTTATTGCACTGTGAAGGGTGTTCAATTCTGACACGTCGTCGAGAATTGATTGAAAATGTAGCTACTGTGTGATCGCCTGAACTTTTTGCTTTGACCTTTTTTTGTTCTATTTTGCTACAACTAATTCAAGATATAAATTCTACTGCGAAGTGAGAGGTGTTTCTCTTGCGAATGGCCAAGTGTTTCTGCAGGAGTCTCTGCGGTTTCCCTCGACGAAGACTCCTATTTTCCTAAAAAAACACCCTGATTGGTGATTTTTCCTTTTCTAAATCATCAATCAGTTTACTCTGGAGCATCGCAACCTCCCTCCATTTCGCCCTTAGCGCGTTATCTTAGGGTGGGGTAGACAACGACCGGAGAAAGTGTTCGGTGGACGGATACGTGTGAATCCTGTGGAATCTCCGCTTTTCTAGGCTTTGTTAAAGTCAAGTGGTCCATCGACGTTGGCACTTTTCTATTTTTCCCTTCGGAGACTCCAGGATTTATGGCAGGGTCTGGTCCTGGGGACTAAGTGTTGCAGGCAACGCAATAAACACTTGTGGTGTTTTGAGAAAGCGATATTTACCTGCGACGGCGACCACTTGACTCGCTGCCATAAATCCGGCTACAGGATACGCCTTAACATAAGTATCCTTAACAAAGGGGTTAAAACCAGATAAACGCCAGATATAATTCTAAAGACTGATTGCTCTTATGACATTCGACAAAGTTGGTTTACTTTGTGCTGTAGTATGTACTGTTTTGTATAGAACATGATTGCTTCTTTTAACTTGTTGAAACTTAATTGCTTCTAAATGGCTTGGTTGCTAGCTTGGGACTGACTAATTGAAGTCTGATTGCTTCTTGCTGATAAAATTCTGCTTCACTGCTCTGTAGTCTGATTACTAGTTCCTAACTCCGACGAACTTGTAAGATACACTAACAATGATTATAACTCAGCTTTCCAATCTTCTAAATCTTCCTTTCCATGATGTTGCGTCGTACTAGTCCGCCTCGGTCTGGCGGATTATAGCCATAAAAATCATTTAGTCACCTTTAGCCGTCAGACCTCCCTTGGTCTACACTGCGCTGCGCGAACGTCATTGTTCGCGCCCGCGGTAGGTTTTTCTGGTCATGAAACGGTACCGCTTTCGGGGTGCCCAATTTTGCATTAACAAATTCGGCCCCCGAAAGCGGCTCACCCGGAAAAACCCACATGCATCCCCTTCTCCGAAGAAACGTGCTGCGGGCGCAAGGAAAGGGTTACCGCCACCATTTAGGCACCCTGATTGGTGAATTTCCACTTCACAAAAATGTACAAAGAGCGAGCTCACCCTCGCCCGTCAGGTCAGATCACGAATAAAGTTCAACTAAACATCAACAAAAAGGAACAGTCTCTACATACCTTCTCAACGAGGTTCAGAATAGTTAAGTCAAGGCTGAACCACAGCGAGCTCAGAACCGAACAAGGTCGAACGCTCGCAACACATGATGTATATTCAAGAATTGAAATGAAATCGTAAGTTATTGTACAGAATTATTTTTAAATTTTCGTACTTTTATGAGCTTGCAGTATAAAACCTTGCGTATTAAGAAATAACGAAATTTAGTACCGTGAAATAGGAGTTGATCTGCTCTTTCAAGATAATGGTGGAATTTTCCTTCGGCAGAATGAATAGTGTAATAAAGTCTCCCGTTCCTAATTGTTAGAACATTTATTGAATGTGAAGCATACTGAAATCTACCAAAATCTACTAAAATCTGAGTCGTTCAGAAGCTAAAATGATTAACTCCACTTTTTGAAATTCTTCCAATTTCAAAAAGCACATGCTTGGTACTTAACTCTACATAAATAAAACAAATTTAATAAATTTTATTTTATGGAGTTAACCACTTTGGATTCTGAATGGCTCAATTTACTGTAATCTGCTGAATTCTATAAATATCTACTGAAATCTTTAGAAACCTACGGAAGTCTACTAAAATCTACTTGCTGAATGTGAAGCAAGCCTCATTGTCATTACAGGTTTAATATAAAATTATTTGGCACACAAATGTCATCACAAAATTATTAAGATCCTAAAAAACAGTTATTCATTCTACAATCTCGAAGTATATTTTTACCAATATATAACTCTAAATTTGGCGAGGAAATGTAATTTAAATCATGTAATACTTTCTCCACGAACATAATGGCTATTTAAGTACTTGCGAAAGGCAGTGCACAGGATAACGATAAAAGTGAAAGAAAATAGCATTTTGGAGGTGATATACGAATGATATTTCTATAAACTCAGCTCGACAGAAGGTAAATACTCAGAATAAACTCAAAGGAATGTCGCACATGAAGTGTTTGTTGTAAGCCACGCGGCGGCCATAATTATGCTCATGCGGTTTCACTCGCAAAACCTCTAGACGAAACGGGTACAAGAGCCTTTCCTAATCTGCGAGGAGTTCTCACTGAGGACTAATCAGGTTGGTGTCCCAGGTTTACGCGGAATCTCGTTTGTGTTGGTAATTTCCTGCTTTCCAACTATTTTCATCGTGGACGGACAAGCTGCCACCAATGTTCGTCCTTTTCTCGTCCCAAATTGCGGGCATATTATTTTATCCACTGCAGATCGTCACACCCATGTACATTCGGTCGCTTGAAACGAATTCGTAAAACGTATCCATAGATGGAATATCCATCCGATCAATTTATACAACGGAGTTGTGCAACGTGTTTCATAGAGGCGGCTGAATTAAATTGAAATGTTTTCTGTGATTTAATTTTTATTCCACGCGAAATTCAATTTCACGGATAAAACTCCGGCTCCTGTTGGCATTAGGTCATCCCGTAACTAATATCATTTTAGAGGTTCAATTTTCGATGGAAAAATAATAAGATTTACACTTACTCCGAATCGATGATACAGTGTCACCCACCAATATTCGGACACTCTTTAGAACAGTGTAACTTTTTCAAAAATGGACCTAACGACTTGAGTTTCTTTGAGAAGTTAGAAGGATCAGCGTACTAGATGACGTGTGCAAAAATTCTTGGAAAAATTGCAATTTGTGGAAATCGCGTAGAAAATTGTAAAGGTCACGTTTATCAACTTTTTTGTCTGAGCCCGTAATGAAACTTTAGAAAATACGTTGTGCAGACTTATGCCAATTATACACATACTGGAAATTTGATCGAAATCGATTAATGTTGCTATGAGCTACAAACGGTCAAAGATGGTGAAAATCGCACTGTTTCACGACTTTCGGCCTAGAACTGTAATAAATCTGAAGATTCTTTCATCTTTGACGTCTGTCGGTTTGAAATGATCAGCATGTGTATAATTGTCACAGATCTACGAAACGTATGTTTGAAATTTTCATTACAAGCTCAGTAATCTTTACAATTTTCTTCGCGATTCCCACAAATTGCAATTTTTTCAAAATTGTTTTGCACACGTCATCTAGTGTACTAATCCTTCCAATTTCTCAAAAATGCTCAAGTCGTTAGGTTCAATTTTAAAAGAGTTGTACTATTCTAAAGAGTGTCCGAATATTAGTGAGAGTCACTGTACATATTAGCACTTGTTTGCAAGGACCATTTTCTATTTATCAGACAACGTTTAAATCCCTTGATCGCAAAATTTCTTGTGTTTTGAAGTTTTTTTTTAAACCAGTGGAACGCTGATTTTAAGTGATCTGTATCGTTGAAGTATTTACCATTTAAAATGTTTCGTAGGGAACGAAACAGATCATTATCTGTTGATGCCAAGTCAGTTGAATGCAGTTCACCGTAGAGAGTTCGTGCGGAATCCATTTCCTTAATCTTGACACTTTTCCCATGCTTTTTAAGCGTCTTAAGTGGTGCTATTGGTGGAATTTAATTTTTCTGCTATTGCTTGTATCATTAAACGCGGTTCTTCTTTAATTGCACGTTTTAGATCTTCATTATTGCGAACGACCATTGCGACAATTACCGTTTTAAAATTTTTAAAACCATCTTTAACACTTTCTTCAATTTGGAGCCTGTTTTCCATGACATTCAAAAATATTTTCTACAGCATTCGCAGCTGTATTGCCTTTTTTCAATCTTATGAAGCATACAATGCCGCAATAATTTCCAAATTAATCAAATCCGAAAAGTGATCTATTACAATGAAAACCTCAAGGATTCCTTCTTATTCATAAATATAACGCGTTAATACTCGCAGAAATTCGGATTAACTACGTCATGGCTTATTTTTACTGCACAGCAAGTGTTCTTGCCGATAATTTCTGAAATCTGATTGCTTCTAAACTAGGGCTTGCGGAAACCTAATAACCAAGACCGAGGTTCTGATTGACCTGAATCTTGTGACTTTAAGGACATTTTCTGTACCCGGTTTTATTCTCAATTGACTGAGATCCTGATTGATCTTCCTGTTTTGATAACTGCTACAAATTCACTCTGACTGATATTGTTAGGATAATGGATTATCCTAAGTATACGATAAGGTCGACACATTTGTTATTTTTGAGAATTCCGATATTTTATTTTCACAACGTGCACTTAACTTTACGATCAGGAGAAACGCCCAACGCTTAATTGGTTTTTCTTCGGACTAAGGACTGACAATTTCGTGCATCACGATAGACTGTCAGGACCTAATCGGCTTTCAGGATTTCTTTCTGATAGAGCAGGGGTCGGCAAACTGCGGCCCGCCATCAGTTTTTTTATGGCCCGCGAGTGATGTACAGTTAAATGAAATATTATCCAAAAAGAAAGAATTCCATATTTCTCGTTAATAAATGTGTATTACAAATAAAGGATGTTGGCTCCCACAGTGTTCGTGAAGCCTAATTATTTAGCAAATAATTCTTTATTTGCAACACAGTTTTTTATGTACCAAGAATACAATATAACTAAGTTCTTAAATGTTAAATATGTGCGAGTCCAATGTCCTGAGGTTCAAAGTTCGTGTAATCGTTCGTACAAGGGTTCAGAGTTCTATTTCACCAATTTGTTTTTACAACAGTGTCACACTCCTTCGTCTGCCACTGTTCAGTCCTTTTATATGTTCTTGTCCGTCCATTTGGGTCCCTTGACGTGGGTGAGATTTGGGTGGGAGGCCAAGACTCCCAATCAAGTTAGGGCCTTGGTCGACGTCCGACACCAACCGCTCCACCCTTAGGGAAGGGGTGTTCTGGGTGAGGTACGCGTCACCTGGGCTTATGGGAAAAGCCAGCTCGCGCGGGTTTATGATACGTCAATTGCTATTGAGATGCACGAAGAAACTCCAAATTCTCCGCTTTAATGAGAGGTTTGGAGCCCTCTTGGCAATAAGGAATAACTAGCCAACGAAACATTAAACGCGTATTCAAACCTTAATCTCAAAAATAGCAGAGACGCGTCCGTATCGTAAACCTGGTCTAAACTTAAGTATCCTTAACAAAGGATTTGTCAAAAAATTTTCATTTGTAGTTAACTACCCACATACATACACACGTAATAATCTCAATTTTCTCTCTTGGCCCACAAGCCAAAAAATATCTAGTGTCTGACAGAAAAAAAGTTTGCCGACCCCTGTGTTAGAGGGATAAGAGATTATCAGTGGACAACGTTCACTTAAGTCGTTTGTTTTTAACTCTGTCATTGCGTTATGTTCACTTCGCTCTGGCACAAATCTTCTAATTAAAATATTAGGGTGTTATGAATTAAATTAGGCTATCCTTCTTGCTGGATGTTTTACGAAATCCTCTTTGTTACAGAAAACCGACTTATAACTTCTCGATTTTTAACTGTTTTGAACTATACGTGTAGGCTTATGATACAATTGTCACTGAAAGGGTACTCGATCGCGACTGTTACCCGCCAAATTAATCTCGAGTAACTAATTTTAAAATAGAGCAAGTGACATCGAATGCTAATACGGTTGTCCTGTATTTTGGACGATTGACTATTGTGTAAGATATCGTCTCGATTGTTCGACGATTGCAGAAGTGTAAGGAGTGCTTTGTGTCAGATTGATTTGGACTGTTTTACTCGAATGAATGTTGGCGAAAGAGCGACTCTTCAGTAGTCTACTTGTTCGCTGCTAAAATTCGCGATACCCTGGTTGGTTGCAACGAAGAATGCTAATTGCTAATCAACGTGTCTAACAGACATCTCGAACACCTCTCCAGAGTGCGCTTAGCGCGTTTTTACCTGGAAAAAGTGGGGCGATACCTGATTAGTTGGGCGATGTGCCGAAAGTTTGAGAACGGTCCGGAATTTCCACCTGAACCAACGTTTCTAAAAACCGATTCAACTCTTAGGAAACTTTCGTTTTATACGTCTTTGGTTATTGAAAACAGGAGAAAATTGCACGACCGTTTTTAAATACTAATTTCTCTCGGCGAGAAATGTACGAAAGTAACGAATAATAAGCTAACAAGGTGAACTCGAAAATCGTTTATTAGATATTAATAAATTCAAGCATTTCAAGTAATTTTTATTGTCATGGTACCTGTATAATTTATGATAACTTGGATCATTCACCAGACTCAATTTTTTCATGCACTATTTGTTGAAGCACAAAAATGTGTATGGCTACATCTTCTAAACCTAGTCTACTTAGAAACGCCAACCACTTTTCTCCACAAGTTCTCGTCTTACAAAGTTTCCATTGCAATAAATACAATCTTTAACCTAAGTCTTGCTGTCCCTAACGTTCTTGGTATAGGTATATTCCCTAAGTAGTTTTACTGTTGATAAATTTACTAGGAGGGTCAGGACGAAACGCATTTCCTTTCGTAATTTTCTTCTTTTCTCCTATTTCACAGCCAAAAATATTTTCTATTTTTACTAAATATTATTTTCCCAGACAAAGAATTTTTCATGACTTGCGAATAAAATAGCTGACCAAAAAGAAAGGAAATTAAAATTAATTACATTAAACCTTAAGATAGCTTTTAAAAGTCATTAAACTTTACTTTGCAACCTTTTACGTCATCGCTTGAAATTTCCTCTGTATTATTTCTTTGCATTCGATTCATTTGAAAGGTAGCCACGCAGTGAGCCATTCAATATCGTTTCACGCACTGATTCATTCGCACTGAATTATCAACAATATCATTATTTGTCCAGAAATATTGTCTCTACTCAAACTTTGTACATATGTAATACTGTTTCGGCTGTAATCCGGTTCGAAGGAACACTGTCGTCGTATTCTCGATGCACGTCGCGTACCGAACGAATAACCGACGTACACTCGCGAATACTATTACCCGCCAACTTAATCTTAGGTAATTAGTTAAATGCCTATTCTACTCGAACGTATGGTCGAGCTCAAAATGAAAGTAATCTCGATCTCGTAGACTTTAATGATCGGCTCTGAATTATTCTCCTCGAACGTTGGAGAAAGCGTGGATGTATCTTGTTGATCGCTCGAGAGAATCCTTGTTAATGTTCGTGTCGATCGCCGATTTTTCGTGGAGTCCGCAGTGACTCCCCCCGCCAAGTGCAAGAACGCACGCTGGTTGGTTTTTCAGGGAAGTACAAATTACCAATCAACGTGCCCCTTGAGTGTCACCCACCCTTCCATTGCGCCCTTAGCGGTGCAAGAACGCACGCTGGTTGGTTTTCAGGAAAGTACAAATTACCAATCAACGTGCCCCTTGAGTGTCACCCACCCTTCCATTGCGCCCTTAGCGCGCTTTTCCTTGGAAGGAGTGGGGCCCTACCTGCGGGTGCGTGGAATCTTCGCTGTCCTTCGGTGACGCGTCGGAAATTCCCGCCAGGTCAACCCTCCGCCGTTATACGCACGTGTGGATTGACCCTTCAGGAACCCTGGTTTATGACACGTCTTCGGTTATTGAGGACGCGGAAAAGTCGAAATTCTAAAGCCATTGTTTTGTAAGAAATTACTTATTTTTTCGCGGAGCTACGAAGTGTCTTTGTTCTCAAAAATAACCTTCTGGTGCGAGCGTGCCATAAACCCGGTCAACGAAGACCCCACGCGTTCCGTACCTTCTACTATCTAGAGATGTCAGGCGTCGCACCCCTTTTTTCATTGAAGTTCACTATGGCCAATATACTTGCATCGACTATCATCAACTATAATACAGTTGAGTCATCTTCTCAGCAACGCATAATACTTGGGCATGCACGTTAAGAGCTTCAACTTTGCTTGGTCAAACAATGTAAAACAGTTCATAACATAATTATTTGAACATTATTATCTAACCTAATCAGGATTTTCGCGTAATTATTTTATATGAATTTAAACTTGGAAACACTGCGGAATGTTAAGTAAATGATAGAATATTTCAATGCTGGTTTGCAAAAGTCAAAGTTGACGACTTTTCATTGGAATATGAGACAAAAGGAAGGCGGATAGTGCCGTTGATTATAAAGTTCGACTACTATTTCTTCAAACACCTAAACAATTTTTTTAACAAATAAATTGTTCTGAAATGGAGACACTTTAACAGCAGCATTCGAAGAATTTTTGAAATCAATAAACGTGGAATAATGAAACCAGTTAATTGTAGGGAGAAGTGTATAGAATCCTGTGGAAATCATTTTGATTAAATAATACGTCCTTTGAAATGTTGTCGGAATGGAATGGAAAGGCACCCTGTATAATTTTCAAATTACTTTTATTTTCCAATATATGATAATCCCCTGTAACATCAATAAACTGGATCAACGATGTTCCAAAGCCATTATTCCATCACGAAACTCCGGTTCATCAGGATCTGCAAAATATTCATCAACCTCTTCTCACAAGAATTTCTTTCCACCGAGGAATTTTTTCAACCGTGGCAATCGAAGGAATTCAGAGGCAGCTATATCTGACGAATATGGTGGATAAATCTTACTTCAATTCGTTGGTTTTTGTCGTAGAAACAGCACTTGTATAGGGACACGCATTATCTTGGTGAAACGTAACATTTTTCTTCGCCAAACTTAGCTTTTCTGCACGAATCGTTCGGTTCAATTGGCCAAAAAGATTAGCATAGTACTCTTCTGTGATCGTTTTACTTTTGGGGGAGAGGGTAGCTTATCAGCAATATCGCGATAGCGTCCAAGAAAACCGACGCCAGAACCTATCCAGCAAACTTTACAGACATTGCTTTCTTTGCTGGAGGAGAATCACAATGTTTCCATTGTTTGGATCGTTCTTTTGTTTCCGATGTGCAGTAGTGGACCCAAGTTACGCCCGTAGTAATACAACGACGCACGAAATCCGCTTTATTTATCCTAAACTGTTCCAAACTTTCTTCAGAAATTTGCATTCGGATTTGTTTCTGACCAATTGTCAAGAGACGCTGTACCTACCTTGCGGATAGTTTTCTCATATCTAGCTGGTTGGTC
>NW_017100634.1:204729-217466 GCF_001263275.1 Habropoda laboriosa
GACAATGTCAGAAACTTTCAATCGACGGTCCTCTAAATTGGATCCTTATCATGGGCACTTTTAATCATTTCCGATGTTGTTGCACTCTTAGGAGTATACTGTGTGGATTATCTTTCAAGATTTCCCAACACCGTTTAAATTCATCGAACCTTTTTTAACGACATGTTTAATTGATTTTGTCCATTCTTAGCGTACCTACTTGTTCAAATAACTGCGTACGAAGTACTACATAGTGGAATGATTAGATGTGCTGCAGTTATTCAGATAACAAATGAAAATTAATTATACCACTATTATTAGTATTAGTAATTATATTATAGTATTACTTGAATACTCATTTCTTAACCCTTTGCACTCCGAATTTTTTTTTCATCTTCTTCTTACTTCAAAGGACAATTGATTGATAGGAAGCAATGTAAGCAATTGCTTCATTACATGTGTGTGACACTTTTCTGTAATAATTGCACTTTTTTTATTACAAAAAGGGGTCATATATAATATATGTAATGTTGCTTATTTAAATGTAAAAAAAGATATTACAAAATAAGATACATATTTAAACTGGCAATTTAAAAATGTCGAGTGTGACTCGACAAAGGAGTGTAAAGGGTTAAATCGAACCTGGCCACTTACTTACCTTTAATACAAAGAGGAGTAATTATCACTACGTTGAATAAGATCTTGCAGTTGGACACACGTTCTAATTATTAACAGTTTAAAAACAATTATCATGAGAATAATTATAAATTTCCGATACTGGCAAACTAAAGAGCGAAAGTTTGTTCCAGTTCCGACGTTATTCGTGAATATTTCATTCTTTGAACCGGCCTTTACGAAACATTTAGGATATTTTCTTGCTTCCTCGCCACTAATTTGAATCTGAAACTGTAAAAGTTTTAACGAGTTCGGTATTCATTCTGCCTTAAGAAGAACGAAATTGTGCGACAATTGTGAAATGTAAATATCTCAGAGGTAGCAAAGGAACAAGAATAAAATAGACACAGAGTTCAATAAACGAACTTTCAATCAACGTTCAACGATTTCTTTATTGTTATTACGTTATTACCGTGTAAAATCTCGCGTAAATCTTGTGTATGAAACACTTATCAAATATTATCAAAAACATTCTTACTTGAAGTGTAATTATTATTGAACGTTGTCGCAAAATTGTGCCCTCGTTAATTAACATTGCGCTAAGAAAGTCAATGTTGTCTTTACAAGTGGCATTCAGCCCGTTTGATGTTAAGTTTACGGTATGGAAAAAGTGTGGCGCGAAAGATTTTTGGCGTGTTAAGCGCGTAATCTCGCTGGGTATTAAGAAGATTAACGTTTACGCGGAGGATTTAAATGCCAATAACATGCAATCCTGGTCATAAACATTAGGACATTTATTGTATATGAAGCAAATCTGAACAGTCGTTACAATAATATTGAGATCCTGGAAAAATGATTTAGTCTGGAATTTCGTAGTACACAATGAGTAAAATTTACTAAAAATATACTAAAAAGTGAAAATAATAAAGCACAAGGCTCGAATGGTACGGGAATATTCGTTATATAATTGTCCTAAAATATTACACCCACCTCCACAATCTCCGGATTTACGTTACATAGATGGTGCGTCTTGTACTTCGAACAAGCTGTATGTTCGAGAGTGGTGGCGCTGGATTGTCGCTGGTTCGTTGGTGTTCCGTCGCGCAGGTACGGAACGCATGGGGTCTTCGTTGACCGGGTTTATGGCACGCTCGCACGAGAAGGTTATTTTTGAGAACAAAGACGCTTCGTAGCTCCGCGAAAAAATAAGTCATTTCTTACAGAACAATGCCTTTAGAATTTCGACTTTTCCGCGTCCTCAATAACCGAAGACGTGTCATAAACCAGGTATTACTGAAGGGTCAATCCACACGCGCGTATAACGGCACTTTCGGCCGAGGGTTGACCTGGCGGGAATTTCCGACGCGTCACCGAAGGACAGCGAAGATTCCGCAGGTAGGGCCCCACTCCTTCCAAGGAAAAGCGCGCCAAGGGCGCAATGGAAGGGTGAGTGCCACTCAAGGGGCACGTTGATTGGTAATCTGTACTTTCGTGAAAAACCAATCAGCGTGCCTTCTTGCACTTGGCGGGGGAGTCACTGCGGACTCCAGAAAAATTCGGCGATCGAGCGACAAATTCGAAAAAGGTTCCATCGAGCGAACACCATTAGATCTCCAGCCGTTCGAGGAGACACAAGTACACGTGACGCACTCTACGTTTTGCTAACGTTTGAGCAAAGTAGATTTTGAACTAGTTACCCAAGATTAATTTAGCGGGTAACAGTCGCGCCCGCGAGCTTCCTGTTGAACATCGCAAAAGAACGCGACGCGACAGTTGGTAAGGTTTAGATGGTGGTGTGATGTCGTGGTGACTGACTTAGAGTGTGCACGTATTTTAATATATTAAAAGAAAATACTTTATTTCTGACGAGTGGTACTTTTATGTGGCGTGTATTCGACGTGAGTTAATTGTCTATCTCTTGTCTGTTCGTGTGCCCCGTTGGTGAGCTTATTTTATAAAAAAGTGGATGGGTAGGAGGTGGTGGTCTACGCCAATTGGAACGTGTCTACCCCTTTGGACAGTCCTCCATGGCCCGCCCACCCTGGAATTTCCAAGTTGGCAGGGTGGCGGCATGTCGCGATGGCGGGGGATTGGGGCCCAAGGATAGCTCGCTCGTAACGGGACTTGGGCGGTCAGAGTGACAGGAAAGGTTTTATGACATTGAATGTTCACGAGTGGGCATCAGGAAGGTATGTGGCCCGCAAAAATCCAGAAATCGTCGCCAGTTTGAAAGGAAATTTTAATTAAAGCGAAGCAAGAAAGGGGCGCATTCAAAAATAGCGTAAACAAGCGTCCATGTCATAAACCCAATCCCTAACAATAGAAAATCTTGAAAATTAGACCAAAGTATTAGAAAAGCACCAATAAATTCAAAAATTGGGTTACAAACGAGACTGAAAGAATTGCAATCGCAATTTTTCGTAAATTTTATACCTATATGAAATATCTATTTTTCGTAAAGTGTCCGAATATTAATGTGACGTGAAAATGTGACTATTTGTTTAAAATCTATGTTCCAATTTCGATGAAATTTTCAGCATGTGTGTAATTAACATAAATCTACAAAACCTATTTTTTAATATTTTCATTACGGGCTCGGATAAAAAAGTTGTTAAATGCGACCTTTACAATTTTCTACGCGATTTCCACAAATTTATGTTACCATTTTTTTGCCGAGCAGTATATAATTTAATAAATAAATATTCAACCACGGCCGTAAAATCTTATGTTTTGACCGTATCGTTTAAAACATTTTTTCGAGGTGCGTAAAGAATAAACTTAAGGATTACATTAAGGTGAAAATGCGCCAAAAGGCTTCAATAGCATAGTGCGAACAAATTTTTAAAGCGCCTATATGCACCACCAGCAAGGAAAGGACTAAATTACATTTCTTCGCCAAAGTTAGTATCATATATCAGTGAAAATATCCAAGGTGTTCACGCTGTTAGATTCCAACGTTTTTCTCGTAAGTGGTAGATTTGTGAGAAAAATAGAGGGTGACAAAGTTTCATTTTTTCTTATACGCAATGCGATGGCTTGAATAGATTTTTTAAATTTGCAGTGGTATTCGCGTAATGGCGACAGCACGACTTTTTTTTACGACTATATTATACGAAAGTTGTTGCGGAGACAAGTTCAACGATCTACGACAAACTCACTTTCAAATTCAATTTCGTGTCAATGACACTTTTAGGATCTTATTTTCATGACGGCACCATAAATGGAGATAGATATTTGGAAGTTTCATCGCATGTATCTATATACTCCTTGTACTGTGAAATTCCAGATTGAATTATTTTTTTCAGGATCTTAATAATTCTGTAAATATTGTATAGCTTTGCTTCATATTCAGTAAGTGTCCTAATATTAGGTCTATGCAAATGTTTCCATCGCTTGTAAAAGGCACTGTATCTTTCTTTTCTTGTTTACATTTTCACAGTTGGTGTCTATGGCAATACTATATTTAATTCAATGCACTGAATATAATATTAACATTATATTATTACTATTTTTATGACGACTATTTATAAATATAATAAAAAATTCTTCACAACACATTCTCCATAAAAATTCGATGGGAATTTTTCGATAGACCGAATACTTATGAACGAGATTGGTACGAGGTAATTATTATAATTATCTAAAAAAGCATAAAATGAACTTTTCGCAAGTCTTGGGTATTACAATTCTTTTCTTTAACTTTTTAAAGTTGAAAAAGAGCTGAAAAAAACGCATAACAATTATATGAAAAATTCTTCTAGTGCATAAAAGTACATATTATTGGAAAACATGATTTTATCATATCTATTTTTTATCTTTAATACCTTGTTTCAATCAAATATTTTACCAAATACTTTAATCCTCAATGTTTAATCCTAAAATTTGAAAAAAAAATATCACCTAAAATCAATAGTGCATTTATAACTTTCGTTATGCGTAACGTTTGAAACAACATATTCTTTTTCAGTATCATCTTTTCACAAAACATACCTTTGCAAATTTTGCTTTAACTCAATTAACCCTTACACTATTGGCCAAATGTTTGGAATCACTGTTAATTAACCCTTACACTACCGGCCAAATGTTTGGAATCACTGTGCATTGCAAATTGCACAAAAATTCCCTGAAGAAAGGTAGCATTTATAACAATCTTTTTACGAATTTTTTATCATTCAAATCAATCGAAATGAGGTAAAGTGCTATTGACTTCCACAGCATCAATTTCAAATCAATAAAGAATTAGTAGCAGATTCAATGTTAACGTAATTTGCCAGGTGATTCCAAACTTTCGGCCGGTAGTGTATGTACACAATATACAATATTAAATAAGGACATCACAAGTATAATAATTTACCTTATAATATTGAAAATGAAAATTCCAATTTATCCATATTTCATATCTTTGCATGTATTAGAAATATAAATAAACTCCCGTAGTCAAGTTTAAATGATTCTAACAATAGTATGGTGTAGTTCACGTGGTCACTATCAGGTTGCAGTTTTACGTGCGGTACTCTACCGTTAGGCCTACCCACACGGACCCCCACGGGGCTTGGGATTGAGATACGCCCAATCAACGCGGTCGTCCGACTAGACCCTCAAGGGGTACAGGTCGTCCGCCTACCCGTTCAGGGCCCTTGTGAGGAGGAATCCCCACGCTACGGGTGGCGCGGAGTGACTTTCCAACACTCCACCAATTCTCCAGATTGGTACCGGAGCTGTTCGCAACTCACACGTCGGGGCCTGGAAAAAGGGCCCCTAACCAGCATGCGGCCTAACCACTGCCCCCTCGAAACCTACACCACACCCGGCCAGCCCCCGGTGCCGAGTTCACGTGGTCAATTGTTTTTTCTTTCTTAGTAATGTGTACATTATAGTTCGCAATTAGGCAATTTACCCAGGTGTTAAGTTTCGTTAAAAATGAACGCTGGCAAAGTGCATATTCGCCGTTGCACTCTTCGCTATTTTTATCGCGGAAAAACCGGCGCTGAAGCAACCAGAATAATTTCTAAGACGTATGGAGACAATATTGTGTCGGGAAGAACGCGTCAAGATTGGTTTAAGAGGTTCGAAAGTTGTGATTTCGATATGAACGACAAATCGCGCTCCGGACGACCTCAGACGATTCGAGCGGAAATTTAAAAATGGGTCGATTTATCGCCTCAAAGGACCAAGCAGTTTTTCAAAAGATTGGTGAATTCCGAAGGCAAATATTTTCATTGAAATTTTTGTAACGTTTTTTTTATTATATTAATAACCGCGGGAACTTATTTGTAGTCTTAATAGAAAGTTCAACGAAAACGGAAAACAGAAGATAATAATTCTCAATATATTATTTAAAGTAATGGCCTTTTCTAAAAGCTACTTACGTAGATAAATTCGTCGTTAAAGAGTACATAATTTCTACATAAAAATTTTGGTGTTTTCATACTTTCCGGGATACCAAGCCAAATAGCACTCTCGATTCGAATTTTCCAGGCTATTTTCACACCTCGAATATTTATCAAATTGTAAATACTTTTTCGAAAATTATACCGCGCTAAGGTGTCATACAAATTGGCGATTTACAGTTCGAATTTCTCTTTTGCAAGCTTCGATTCGCCGAATCAATCGTGGCTCATAATTCAATTCGAGTTACATTTCTATCGAAATGCAACGTATGAGAGTGAGTCAATAAATGACACTTTCCCTCTAAAAAAGAAATTAGGAACGAATGAAAAAATCTATTTTCTTAACAACGTAAACTTACAGCCCAGCTTACTACTTCGCAACATAGTCAACGAGTTATCTGTAAACACTTGTCGCAACGAGGAATCAATTTTCGAATTCCGTCCTAAAAAAATTTGCCTCCGATTTCTCGTAACCATTTTAAGTTTCTTTTCTTCACTTCGTATTCCGTGCTGAAATCTTTCCCAGTCGTGTCTTCTTTCATTTGGCCACACATATGGAAATCACGTGGTGAGAGGTCCGAGCTATAAGGTGGATGTTTTCATTGTTCCCATTGAAATTTACGCAACAGAATCTGTGTCACAGTCGCAGAATGTGGTCGAGCATTGTCACGAAGGAGGATCACTTTTCTACAGAGTTTTCCGGGTCATTTGATTTTTCGTGACAGATGTTTTAACGTTTAACGATAAGCAAAAGTGTTCATTGTTCTGCCTGAGAATTATGCCTTAGGTGTAACTTATTAATTGACTCACCCTCGTAATTACTGTAGCTAAAGAAGGATGGTAGAAAATGGTCGATTTTTGGGTTGTACCAAAAGTATTTATAAAGCATCGTTCTATAAGTTTCAGAGAATTATAAACGCACAAAATTATTAAGAGAAGCAGATAGAGTGCAGTGTGTAAGTGTGATAAATGCATGAAATGTAAAAATTGTTTTTCAAGAAATTACACTTTGCTTTACTAGGAAAATTATACAGTGGAATCTCGCTAACTCGAACCTCAAGGGAAGGGAAAAAATCGTCGAGATTATAGAGGTTTCGACTTATCGAGTTTTCGAGTAGGAGAGATCATTAGTAATATCCTTTTAATTCTTGATCCAGTTGTTACTGTTTCAATTACGTTCATTTTATCAGCCAATGTTGATGTTTTCCACTTGCGTTTAGAATTCATTTTGTTACGTATAATCCGGAGAAAAAAATGAGAAACTTTCAATCTCGTGCATTACGTTTCTCAATTAGTGTACGAAATTCGATTTGCTGTTATTGCTAACGAATAAACAGCACGAACTTTTTCCGGTACCGAATAACTTCCGTGATCTCCATCTACACTCGCGAACCTCGTTGTCGCCGCTTGGTTGTCTGGCTGTTGCTGACAAGACTTAACGACGTTTGATCTGTGGACTGATTTGAGTAGCATGTACGTAGTTGCCAGCTTATCGCTCACGGTTTGTCGATAGACGCACGTATAATCTTTGGCTTTAAATCAGAGTGCATCGGTCAGAGTGTAAGTAAGATCAACAGGCCGCAGAGTCCGGCCGTTTCGATTATTTACAAGTGCAGAAGCGATCGTGACCCTGTATGGGAAACGGAAAGTATTTAAAACGTGTTAATCTATAGACAATACCGGTATATCGGAGCGACAATTTATCGCCCGATGTCATTTGCCCGCCGTATCAAAAGTCTATTACTCGTCGAGACCGACGATGGCGCACCGGCAGTCCAACGACCTCGCCTCGCTTCTGTATCCTGATCTATGTTTTATTGAGATACCAGTTGCCGAATAATTGCGACAAAGCTGTGACAATATCGATTGCCGGAGCTTCTTCCTCTTTCAACCGATATTCACGGGCTCCATTGCGACATGCGAGACTACGGCGGAATAAAAATATATAAGTAATAAGTTTTCTTCGTCACTTTTCTCGTCTTTATTTTAATATACTGTATCATCCCACAAATTTGCGACGGATTTCATAATTTAGCTCAATAGTTTCTTGATTAAAGAAAAACGTAAACGCTTTCTCATTTTACGAATTTTTTTCTATTTTTTTGCAAGACGATTATGTCGTTACTATAGCGTTTCCTTGGATTTTCATTAGAATATTTTTCGCTTTCGGCACAAATTTATGGGACGATCTAATAGTACTAAAGTTTGTTTTTAAGGGATCATATACGTTTCTTAGTACTAAAAGGTGGTTAATGTTTACGAATGATTGGAGGGCAAACTATTAGACCGTTTGGTTTAATTCTTTGTGTGTTGTAAAAATACGTGATATTATTTATCGATGAAACTACATTTACTAACCACGGAAATCTAAATTTGCACGATACGCAGTACTAGTCTGTCGAAAATCCACGCTGGTGTCACATGCGTGACAGACGCCGCTTGGGTTGTTCGGCCGTACCGACGAACCGAACAATAACATCGCTATTTTCAATAGACAGCACCTTCTAAAAAGCGAAGTCTTAGCCGGCATGGGCAAATTTCTTTATTACACCAAAAATTCGACGACTCTCACACCTGGACACCACATGCCCTAAGCAATAGAACAGACCTTCGACATCAGCAATTTCAAAAAAGCAATATAACAAATGTAAGAACAAATTCCCCACTTTCACACCACCAGCAGACACACACCGAAGAAACCAATCACCATAGGACTTCCACCACCGAAAAGCAATATAACAAATGTAAGAACAAATTTCCCACTTTCACACCACCAGCAGACACACACCGAAGAAACCAATCACCATAGACTTCCACCACCCTACGACAGTTTTCACACCACCAATCACAATACACACGTAGTTTATAAAATAGCGAACACCACAATTTTCCTATCAGTAAGCCTAGACATTTCGCGCTCTGTTCACGTTCATTCACAAATATAGTTTTAACAGTATTAACTGTTGTACCTTAATCTTCCGAGCACTACCCGAGTCCCCTATCCCGAGTAGATTCCTTAAATGGTCTGACTCAGAAAGAGGGACAATTATCGGTTTCGCAACAAACATATCGCGATTCGTAACAGCTTCTACGACTGATCAAAACCAAATATTTTCAATTTTGTACTTTTTGGGATCATAGTTCTCGGCTCACGAGAGGGTTTGTTAGAAAAAATATAAATTGCGGCAATGGCACCAATTTGAAAGAGAGGGTCATGATTTTCATTTAAAGAACCGTACGTTTTCTTTTGTTATCCAAAAATAGTTCATAACGAGTTTTACTTAGAATATTGTATGTGAAAGATGGCGTTAATCGGATGAACTATGAGGAAATTATCGTGCCCACCGTTGCGAAAAATCCTGTTTCTGTGCAACTTAAATGATTTCCTTCTGATAATGTTTTAATATATTTTTTTGGCATTTCTGTTACCTCAATGAAAAAACTCATTCGCTGTTATTGGTTTCACATGAAAACGTATAAATTAAACAATTCTATATTTTAAGTTTCTTTCGTGTTACGATTGAGAATTGCCTGTCTGCGTCACAAAAATTATTCAAAGAAATAGAATTTTTATAAAACGAATATTATATAAAAATTTAACGAAACTTTCCTTCTCAAAGTGGTGAAAAGTTTATTCGTGTTTTAATGGAAACATGCTTCTTTTAATAGTTCGTAAAATAGGATAGTCTATATGATCGTTTTTATTTTTGAAAATAGTGTTAAATCGCATGAAAATATGCAAATAAATTGTCTATTTACCCCTAACAATCGCTTTTCACAGATTTTTTACCCTTTAATAAAATATTAATAGGTATACAGGTAAAGAACGTAACAAGAAAATAAAAAATCTAAATTTAAATTTACATCTTGTCTAATGGAATTGTGTCAAGGAGTACAATAAATACAACAACACATTTTCCGTCTGTTACAGAATTTGAAGAATCAGATCATGACGACGAACCTTTGGGTGGAACAGGTGAGCGATATTAATTTACCCCGTTATAAGGAATTACGTGTGTAAGTAGATTAGATTGTCAGTTTAATCGCTGAAAAGATTACCGGTCGCGGCAAAATTTCCCTGCGCAGCAAATTAAATTAAATTACTGCCACGCATTTACTGCTTGTCTTCCTGGTTTTAATTTATTATGTAAATAAAGTCTCCACTAATTTGATCGTAGCGAGCCTCGTTCGTATGATGCACAGTCGTTTAAGAGAATGATCGAAGATGGAGTAATTATTTTGTAACCTAAGATTGTGACGGAAATTTAATGGAACATAGGCGAATTAAACGAACGGGTTGAAGACGGCGTAATTCGTGCATGGGAAGCAACGCGGACGCTTAGCTATTCCGAGTCGTTCACAGCACGATAATTGTGAATTGCTTCGCCAAGTAATATGTACTCGTGTAACTGCACAGCATTGCGCCCCAGCTCTTTGTTGGGAAGAATCGGGACAAAGAAGGACGAGAGGCGGGAAAGTAAGGTGCAGTAGCAAATGTAATTGAAGAATAATTAAGCGAGACCAATTAACATCCTCACTCTAGTTTCCGCGAGCAACTTGAGAGACGTCTTCAGAGATAAATTCCGCAAAGTACGTTAGATGTACACATGCAATTTGTGTTTGTGAATGTACGGACGGTTCTCGTCCTTAAAAGTAAATTAACTTTTTCGGTTAAGAATTTAGACCCCTGCTAATTGATATTAACACGCGTAGGTAATTATTTTAATTGTCGGTGAGTTTAACGTTCATATTTCTTAAGAAACTTTTTTTAATATAACATAAACTGATCGTTGGATGAAATGTTTTTGACATTGTAAGATATCAGTGTAAATAATAACCACTGCCGTTCATAAGTATCAGGACACCCGTTACATTCGTACAGGAACTATTGTATGATTTTACCCTTAACCCCTTAAACTATGATTTCTTTTCCGTTTTCTTAAGAAACTTTTTTTAATATAACATAAACTGATCGTTGGATGAAATGTTTTTGTGACATTGTAAGATATCAGTGTAAATAATAACCACTGCCGTTCATAAGTATCAGGACACCCGTTACATTCGTACAGGAACTATTGTATGATTTTACCCTTAACCCCTTAAACTATGATTTCTTTTCCGACTTTGCATCTAAGCGTCAGCCATTTAATGTTTTAGTACTGTATCGGGTAACTAACGCTGATCTGTTACAGATTGATTACATTTAGTAATCTTCAGTCTTACGAATATAACTATTTTTGTCACATTTTGACCAGAATCTCTGCCACAAGTCTGACACGTTGTTATAGGTTAAGGGGTTTCTTTGATCTTGTCCGTGGTAGTTACAAATTAACTTTCGAGCTTTGTCGAATTTGCACGTGGTGTGCAGACTAAATTTACTATGTTCGTTTCTCGAAGGACCACCTCCGTGTTTAGGAGGACAAATAACTATTAACAAAGACTATTTTGAGTCTGACACGTTGTTATAGGTTAAGGGGTTTGTTTGATATTGTCCGTGGTAGTTACAAATTAACTTTCGAGCTTTGTCGAATTTGCACGTGGTGTGCCGACTAAATTTACTATGTTCGTTTCTCGAAGGACCACCTCCGTGTTTAGGAGGACAAATAACTATTAACAAAGACTATTTTCTGAAGAACTACTCGCACGGTTGTCAGATGAATTCTGTCGATCGAGGGCTCGGACAATTTCCAAGACACCTCGGATACGAGCCTTCAGCGGGGGTGAGACACGCGGGTTGGTCAACTACATTTTCGAACTCGACAAGGGAGGTGGTTGAATCTAACGCGATTGGCAATCATTAGGTACCGAAAACTAACTAAGGTGACGCCCCCAAGTCAACGGTCACTCTCAAGTGCCCGTGCACCCTTGAGTGACGCGCGCGGAAACTCCGCGTGTCTCGAACAATGGGCGCAGCAGGTAACAAATCTGGGTAGCGCTCCGACGCTAATAAAACATGGAAAATAAAAGTCGAAAGGCTTAGAAAGCTAATGTGTGGCAAGCAGATGTGCAAAATAGCCATAGAAAAAACATGGAAATTCAAAGTGAAGGTAAAGTGCTCGATGGCCTCCTAAACTTATGACCGCTGCAAAAAACCGGGAAATTTCCAGACTTGTAATAATTCTAACGACTTAACAGGGTTAACTACAGACATCTGTCTTTAAGACGTTATCACAGACGTGTAGTCTCCTACATTACTAATTTCGTTTATTTAATCATTGTGTGGTAAAAGTAAACGTAATCTAACTATTTTATTTAATGATATATATGTTGTTTGTTAAGGTTTTTTACTACATTTCATAAAAACAATGTATTGATAATGTTACATAAAGAATTAGGATTTTTTTTATTTAAAGCTGTGTACCACCTATTTGAAACTACACAAACGCTAGAGCTTCCAAAATTCTCCACATGTGTAGTTGTGATAGTGTAATCAAAATTCGGTCTCGTCTCTGAAATGTGTGATCTGTAATTAAAGGGTTAAATTACACATCTCCGCCGTAATTAGTACCACACATCTGCAGAAGTGTATGTACTCGTTATATTACGAGAATCCATTTCTTGGTTTGCTTTACACTCAGTAAGTGTTCTAATAATTATAAACAGGAGTGTACATGTACTATTACTATTTGAATGTTAAAGTATTGTTTGTTGATTAGGATGAGATATTTATCCAAGAAGCCAATAAACATTATGCGAACATAGTGTAGATAGCGGAGATAATACTAACACTCCCCCTCCCTCTCAACACCACCG
>NW_017100634.1:217495-217735 GCF_001263275.1 Habropoda laboriosa
ATTTGTTATATTATTTTTTCATTAAACTGTTCGGATACTTTTTGACGAAAACAATTGCTTACCGATTGAGCAACTTTTTCTTAACATACTTTTTTATACTGCCAAAAATAATAAAAGAAATTTTTTGTATATGGGGGGGTCAGAAGCCAATCAGTGTAAGTCCAGTAACATTAAAATCGAGATCAATAAGGGTTTTGTTAATTGGTTATAAAAAAATGACAACACTAGTAAAGATGCAGA
>NW_017100635.1:0-74287 GCF_001263275.1 Habropoda laboriosa
GAAATAAACATTTGAATTTTAGTCACCGTTGTTCTTCAGACTTGTCGAATAGGATATTGAAATTACTTTGAGAGGTTGCTTTTTCGTTGCAGCAATTGAAATTGATTTGAAATTTTTCTTTCAGTATTTTTCATATATTTTCTCTGATATCGAATTTTGTTTACTAATAATTTACCATCCAACGAATTTGCACGAATTGCATGTTAAGTAGTTAGTTGATTTATTATTGTATATTGTGAGCTTATTTGGAACGAGTGCACTTCACTCGTGCACTATGCCCACCCTAAATTAAACCGTCTCAGTAGTTTACCGTAATTAATAATCTATTTTCGGAATTTATACGAGAATTTTTGAATTTTAGTAAATACTAGAGTCAGTGCATCGCGTATTGAAATAATAGCTTGATCCCTAGTTCGTTTATTATTGAATATTTTGACGCGTTTATGCTTCTCCCCAATTCTCGTCGCGTATTTTATTCAAATTTTCTTATATTCTAGAATCGAATTTTTCACTCGCGTTCTACGAAAGTTTAGTTGAATAATAATATTGAAAGTAATATAAATTCGCGATTTCCCCTCAGGTATTTCATGTAATTTTTTAGCAATTTGTTTTTGTAATTCATCCAAAGCGATATATTATGAAATTAAATTAATCACTCAATAAGTATTAACATTAGATTGTTTCCTCGATATGGCCATGGTGGTCATCAGTGACTGGAGTGCCTCAAATGTTTAGAATAATTAAAATAAAATAAATGTTGTCAACTAAAAATTTTGAACGTCATAGTTAGCTAGACATTATTTTCAATTGAAAAAAAAAAATTATAAAGCATAATACTATAATCCTATGCTTAAAATGTATTTTCTTGTGGCCGCCTGACAGCAACCTGTAAATCTGGCGTGACAGTGAACGTGTTAATAAGTAAATTTTGTTCAAATTGTGTCGTGTTTTATATCATTTTCATCAGAAAAATCTCACCAACATGTTAAAAAAAATTCCAGATGAAGAAAAGTAAAATTAAAGAAATTATATTTTTCAATTATGATTTGTGGTGCCGTGAAATCTCGTAAAGGAAACCGACTGGTGTAGCGTTACACGTTTGACTGACTGCGAGCGAGATAACATGGGCGCAGCGATGACGCAGACCTAGGCGTAGGACCATCTATTCTGTCACTTGGAGAGTCCAAACTTACTGACTCTTGTAGAGAATTTACTGTAATTATTGAAATTTCCTTCGATAAAATTCAGCGAAATAGAGGTTGGACCTATGAATATTGAGAAATTCTAATAGAGTTGCTGAAAAAAGAATAGACGCTCGGATGAATTAATAATTCGTCATGGATTAACGAGAACGGGCACTCTAGTCATTAAGCCGCCACGAATCAGTTGTGTCGTTCTCATTGACTCGTGAGTCAAGGTGAGAAAGGATCGCGAAAGTAGCCAGGGGCGGCGTTCGTCAAAGTTGCGAGGCATCAATTAGCCGTGTGATAATTAGCGACAGTCGAGGTGATGCGTGAACCATAATAAAGGAGTTTTTACGCGGCTTGGTCTCGTTTGAGAGTCTTTGTTCGTTCGTTGGTTGGGCAGCGTGGTCGTAAAGGCTACTAATTTTATTGCACCGCGAATACATCGTCGAGACGGGCACGTCGTCCATCGTTGACCGCTACCCGATCGAGGATTGATCGATTGGAAGGTCTCGAAGCAGGTTTTATCTCTTTTTCCTTTAATCCGTCGCAATGCATGTCGGCGAACGGGTGAAAAAAGCGCATTGTTCGATTTGAATAACGACCGCTGCCAAGTTCGAGTCCGCTGGACGATCGATTGGTATCGTATCGTGTTTCTTGTCGTATCCAGGGAAATCGTTCCACTATTAGCTGCCATTTTCCTCTCGATTCCCTTGAGAACCAGCAACTTTGTGCCCGCGACTGGTTCACGCGATATCGTCGATCGCGTTGCGTAGATAAATGGAGCAAGTTGTTATTAATTGTTATAATACGGATTTGTCATTCGTTTCGAACGTTCTCGGTTGATCATCGAACCTATATAGTTTCATCACACTATTCGAAAACTGTTAAGTTCGTTAAAGTATCGGAACTTTTGGTTAGGATGAATTTAAAATTTTTCAAGAATTACGAATTAGCGTGTTTTACCACTATAACCGACGATTTGTACGGTACACTGTATGAGATGGGCGTGTGCTCCTTTTCAAAGCGATCGGAACCGGTAAAGTTGAAAACGAAGCTAACTGTTTCCAATTCACCGATGATCCGCAGTCGAGATAAATCGACAGCCGCGATTTGACCGGCGTTCGAATAGTTGTCCGATACGTAAGCGTGTGTAGTGCGGGTAACCGCACCCATGCGACAGGCTTAACGCGACCGACCGGCCTCTACCGCGCATAATACAAATATCGCCCGACATAATGGTGCATAACATGCATAAGATCGGCCCTCGGTGTACGGTGCAGCGGCGTTACAGTTAAGTTCGACGTCATATTCATAATTAATCGGAGGCGTGAAACTGCAGTTCACGCGGCGCTCCTCGGTTGTGTGCGCCGACCTAACGAACGGTCGTTGGTGAAACGCGGCAAAAGTCAATGTAATTTCGAGCGGTACGAGCGTTACGGTGGTGCACCGTGAACGTAATGGCCAATAACAATCAATTTGCATGGATATAAGAGGCAGAAGGGGCAGTAGCTTGGCGCGAAACGAGACAAGAAGGGCAATGCGAGTGATCCACGCCGCGTTATTGGGTAGCGAGATTTCTTCTCTCACCGTTACTAACGAGCTTCTCGTATTAATTTTCGGTACGGTTGACCCACATACGGAGGGACTGACGTGGAATGGACGTTCCGACACCTGAAAACGGCACTCGTGGAACCATCTCCTACCGACCTTGAAATGTTTGCAGGCTTAAAACGCCTTTAAAACCGGTATCTAAAACGAAGGATACCGGGAATCGTACAGTCTGCATACGGTTGTGTTTGTACGCCAAAATTGGTATGTTAGCATTGTCAGAAGATGTTTCTTACGTAGGTACTATGGATTTTACGAGTTCTCCTTTCGTTTGTATTTCGGTTGGTCCACAACTCTGCGCGCTTTTATCGTAAAACTTTAACTTAATACCGTATTTCCAGTTTCGTGTTGTAAAAATACGTGAAAGTGCGACGATAATATATCTTTAATCGCGAAGAAAATCGTTCCTTCCAATTTTCAAATTAGAAACGAATTGGACAAATCATTTCTTCCGCCTAGAAAATGGATTATCTTTAATCTCTTCATCGTTAGATTATTTACTTTGTTCCATCTCCGGTTTTGAAGTTTCTTCCTTTTGCCACGAATATCTTAAAAATCATCAGCATTCTTTCTCTTATCTCTGAATCGAATCTTCGTTCGATCGAATCTCGGATCAGATCTTTTCAATCAATCTAATACCTCTCGGAACGTTTCCCAATTTTCTCCCGTGTCTCACCATGGGAAATTCTACACGCCGAAGTATTTTCCATTAGCAGCGCAATATTTCACCTGTAATTAACGAAGTTTTATCGCGACCACACCTTGGAAAATTAATAATGGGAATTAGTTTTGAAGTGGGTTCTCGGAATCGCTATCGCGCAGTGTGTGCTTGCGTTTAACACCTACGCGGATACTTTTCTCGACGCGAGGCTTCTTCGTTAATGCCTTCCCGGTGCTGGCTGGTTGGGTCCACAGTTTACGGTACTCTCGCGCGTATTAATTGTACAAATATGTGACCGGTACGCCTGCCGCGTGTAAGCCCATGAAGTCGTGACAGCTTGTCGGACGGTTCGTTGGCGACGTGAAGCTTTTTATCTTCCACCTCTGGCAGCATTAAACTCATAAGCGTAAGATAATTAGCATCGTGCTCGACTTTGTATGTCGTAAATTAACATTCAATATTCGTCGTGTTATTATTTTTTCTTCTCTCTCTCTTTCTCTCTTTTTTTCTTTTCTTTTTATAATTGAAACGTCAACGCGTACGATCGTAATGAATTTGCGATGATTCGTATGTGTTATGCAAGTATCGAGAACGTCGTGTACTTGTGATTCAAAGAGGCACTTACATTTGTGATTCTCTGCCTTTTTTTCTTTAATACATTTTTATCGGGTGAATTCGTAAAAACTTCTATTTTTGACCAAAGTGAATAAATTGAATAAAATTAATAAATTTAGCTTCTGTCGCATTGGTTTTTAGCAAACTTCGTACAGAATAACTATGTTAATTTTCATCCAAATTATGTAAAACAATGTCTAACTCTTTCGAGAGAAATACAAAAGCTTAAAATGCATTAAAACCGAAAGCAACTGTAGGAAAAGAATGATTCAGGCGAGAATGATAAACTTCCCTCGGTCGAGTTGGATGTAAAACTTCCACAAACGGATTTCTGCCAGTGGTACGTTTCACCTACAGTTTTATCGTTTCCACGGACTTTGAACAGGACGAGACACTTTCAGACGCGAGAATTTCCTAAAGAAATAAATTTCCTCGACCCCACCTACGTTCTTATAATGGAATTTGGATGGTCTGGTGGCGAGTCGCGTGCGGCCGTCGACGGCGCGCAAAGCGAAATCTGGAAGAATCAACGGCCACGGAGATCCTGTTCGTCGTGTAAGCGACAAAAGGTCCGCGTGTGCAACGCACGCCTCGCATTTATTTCCCCTTTTATCGTTTAATCGGAAAGAGGCCTTTGAGTCCGCTCCTTAAATCTTTAACGGCATTGCGTTCCCCGTATACATACGTGACACGCTCGAGCCACTTCGAAAGAATATATATGCACCGCCTTCGTCGTATCGCGTTAATATCGCCGGGACAACGTGTCGTGTATCGCCGGCTTACGTGTGTATATGTGTCTGTTGGAGCGACCAAAGAGGACGGAGCGAGAGACGACGCCCGCTACCGTAACGCTCCTACAGATTTATCGAGGCGCACTTTTATGCTCTCGTTGTCTGCCACCGCCGCGGAATACTTGCCTCTTTCTCTCTCTTTCGCTCTGTTCCGCCCTGGTATTCTATCTGCCGGTTTTACAGTGCCGAATAAAAATGCCTACGCACCACGGCGACGCTTTAATGACTCCGATTTCTCGATCGGTTACGCGCGCGGTTTTAAAAGTGCGACCAGGCGGTGACCAGGGTGATAAAGTCGCGATTTGAACGCTCTCGACGTGCTTTAAAAAAGTTGGAACGATCGGTGGCAGTGACCTAGTTGAGTGTAGGAGGTTGACTTTTACTTGATGCTCCAAGAGAAGGAAAATTGTTTATTTCAAACATTCGTCTCAATTTAGTGTTCGTTATAGTCGCGATGCTCGGGAGGTGAATAAGAAATTCTTCAGAAAAATTATTCGGTCACGAAAGGGTTAAATAGCGGCACCGATTGATGCGGTAACATTCAGAATGCAGCTTTCGTTTTTTGATTAGGACTGAATCAAAGCTAAGGCATATTCAAGGCATTTCGGGCCCTCATCTTCTCAGGTTTCTGTAGATTCTGTCTATACAGTGAATGCAAGGAATATCTGCACACCATGGCAATTATCTTGGTATTTATAAATTGACGAATGAAATTTTCTACTGTGTGAGAGAAAATCCGTGGAATGTAATGGGAAAATATTTGATTGAAAAGCATAGGTATTCCTGAATACTTTTGTCCTGTTTAATTTGAAGTTTATACCTACGATTTTTGCTCCCCAGTTTTTCACACCTTCCGAATTCAAAGAAGGTCCGTTTTAATCGAGGTAGGCGTTACTACAGAAAGTGACGCGTTGATTGTTAATAAATTCAACTCGATCGCGGTCACGTCGATCCGTGGTATGATTCACGAACGCGCCTTCGAATCGCAGAGATAATCGACGATGGTCTAATTAAGCGTGTCGAGGGGAGGCTAACGATCCTGCAAATTTCATACGAGGTCGATCAGCGTGCGATATTTATTGAACGACTGGAGGAAAGAGCCGGCTGTTGAATATTCCCCGCGGTGCGTAAATCTCGAGGGCCGACGTTTCTCTTTCTCCCTTGAGCGACGAACAACGCGCGGGTCTCCCGTTCGTACTTCGTCAAGCCTCTTGAAACTCGTTTGTTTTATATCGATGGGTACGCGTGCGTGTTAAATTAAAAATCAGCGTAAAATACGACGTCGTGAAGTGATTTTAATATAATCCTTTGTTGTGCGATCATCCACAAGGGAAAAAACAAACGATTCCCTTTCAGTATCGTAAAATGTATTATTTACAAAACTAACTATCCCACCTCCGGATGCTTTACACAGCTCGCCCAAGTGTCCAGCCTTCTTTCACCACCTCGTGGTTGTTAAAAAAAGAAAAAAAGTAACGTACTACCAAGCAGGATACGTTCACGAGAAGCGGGTATAAATCATCAAATTATTATCTTCCTGTTTCGTTCCGCGTACAACACGGGATCACGCGTTGAATCGAACACCCTAAGAGTCAGCTTAAATCCCCGCGTGGAGCGGTGGAGCGTGGTTGGAGTGGTGATTCTCGTTACATGTGTCTCGCGTTCGTTCGTGAACATTCATTCCCTGTCGGAATGACGAACCAAGGCTACGCTGCTCCGTGATTACGCCTAAATGCGAGGGATTATTGGTAATTATTATGATCGAGCAGCGTAACATAATACGTCAGGGACGCGGTGGTCTCTCTCCGTCGCGCTAGGTCAGCTGGTTCGCCTCGCGTTAGTTGCTGTTTGGTGATTCGTTTCGAACCTACTCGTCGATGTTCCACGAGATTTTATTCGGGGGATAAATAAAGTGACGAAACACCGACAGAACTCGATCTGGTTCGATAAGGTCGTGCCTCCCGTTCCTCCCGTCGTGTTACTCCTCTTTCTGTCGATCGGACAGATTATCGGAGCTCTCGGAGATTAAGATCTGCGTTCCGTGCTGATTCGGAGGTTTTACGGAGCGTGCGGCGTAATTAACGACGTCCCAGGCTTGTTCATCGAAATTTTATGGGCACGATCGGTGTAATTGATATAAACTCCGCCGGAGTGTTCCATTCTGGTACGCTCCGATCGTTGCGTATCCGTGGAGGGGAGCCGCGTCGCTCGGTTACTCGCTTCGGATACCTTTAGGAAGAGGAGGCAAACGAAGAAGAAGAAGAAGCAAGGAAAAAAGAAAAGAAAAGACTGAAAAGTAGAAAATAAAGGAATGTAATAAAAAGAAGAGCATGGGGACGGTTTTTATCGCGTTGAACGTCAGGTCGATTAATTTTTGTAATCTTACGCTTTGAAATCTGGGTGCAGCCTTGATTTATTTCCGTCGAGATGGTACCTCTGCAAACGAGCTCGTGTGCAACCTCTCCTCTCTTTCCTCCACGTTCGCGGCTTCGTTCGTTCCTTCCTCCTCTCGATCGCGCTTCTTCCCTCCCAACCTCTTCGCCCCTTTGTGTGTCTCTATCTCCCTCGATCCCTCCCCCTTCTGTTTCTCATACGTACTCTTGTTACAACTCTTCTCGTTCCCCCCATTTCGGGACCCGTGTCCACTGCGCCTCTCTTCCTCCTCGCCGCGCATAAATATAAATCGTGCATAATTGATTCAAAGGCCAATGTGGGCGAATCTTGTGCGATCGGTAGAAAGTCCGTTATTCATGCTCGCAGCCACAGGCCGGAGCTAACGGCGGAGCCGACGATTGTGAAGACCGAGCAATGAAGGCATAAATACGCGTCTATTTGTAGACCGCTGTCGATACGTTCCGGTAAACCGCCGCTTATAAATGTATCGCGTATCGGTTTTAGAAATCGCCTTGTGAATCTGTCGACGAGCAATTTGTACGTCCACCGGCGGTGGTGTACGCGTTGCACGATCCTTACGTTCCATCTTCAGAGTAACCGTCTTTTCGATAACATCGATATCATCCTCTACCGGCAAACTTTCCCTTTTGAAGAACGACGCTTCGAATTTGTGGTAGGAATTTTTCAGAAATTCGACCGATCGTTCTACAGTCAGTTTTATCCTGGTTTATTTCGTTTTATCTCGTCACGGAACAATTAACGGTTACTTAAGACCAGGCGTGTTAAGAGCTAGTCCTTCTGACAGATACACGATGTAAAACTATATATTCCCGATGCGTTCTCTTATTTCTTTTTTTTCTTCTCGAGAAAGGTACGGTCGCGAGGCTCCGTTCCTTTTCTTCTTTGCGCTTCACACTCGATGAGGATCGAACGAAAGACAACCTGGCAGGCTTAAAACTATCGCTCATTCCGGCCGTGTCGCGGTAGCTGGCAGTTCTGGCAGTAAGTAATTAAGTGCGGGTACTTAGGCGCGTTTCCATGATATATATATGTATATTAATAATACCCTGAAACTGTTTCTGGTGGGCGTACGCGCGCACACGCGGGAAGATCGTTTCACCTGCGCACATTGCTGCTCCTTCAACCAGCGACGAGTGCTTGCTTTTAAGCGTCCGAAGCAACGCTCTCAGACGTTCGCGCGTGTCGATACGCGTCAATTTGAATAACAGTACTGGCCAAGATGTCGACACTTGTACGCGCTTTGAAGCGTCTACTTGAATATTCTATTTCAGTCGAGCTGGAAGGAAAGATGGGAAAAAATTGCCGCGATTCTTCTGCTTGCATATTCAAACGGGCACGTGTTTGTATTTATACTTAACGCGGTGGGAGTATGAGAAAAGTGTTGAAAGACATTTCTTTATCTACGTGTTATTTTCTGCAAAGTGTATAATCTGGAAGCTCGATCGCTTCCTTGAATTGAAGAGTTAACGCCCAGTTCTCCACTGCTAATTCTTCTCGTTCGTTTTCTACCGAATACTCGGCCTCCTTGTTTAAGCACACGCGTTGGGGTGAGAATTACTCGACAGTTTTCAATTGCAAGCATATCAGTTTATTATGCATAAATTTTCCTCGAGAGATAGTGCAGCTGGAAGAGTTTCGTGAGAATGTCGTAAAATAAATTCCTGTCCAAAATGAAAGTTTAAGGTTCAAACACACTCCTTTGCAATTTACTCTCGTATTATCGATCGTCGGTAATGGAAGTTTCATCGAATTCAAATTAACCGGAAGATCCTTTTTCAATTTAATCGTCTCGCCGGCGAAACGGTGCCGATGTTCGTCTAGCAGTGCAAATGTTTAACCGGCCGATCATAAAACGATGCGCGGTACGGGGAAAAACCATTTGAGAGCACGCGTTACATTTATTGTCCGCAAATTAACGTGGCTGTCTGTAACCCTTCTGCGTGGCCAGGGTAAACAGGCTCTAGTAACGCGCTACATCTTCGGGAAGTCGTGCCAGGAACTCGAGAACGCAATTAGAGTGTCGGTGTATACGGTGTGTGTAAGATCTTGGACGGTGCTAACTGTCGAAGCAGGTGCGCTTTTATCCGCACTTTTGCGGCCGAAACGTTTGATGTGGAGCCGCCGTAATATAACGCGATTAATGATAACGGAACAGAGGCTCGAGACGAGCTTGTTCGATTTTTTTTCTCCCTTCTTCTCCTCTTCGATCATCGTGAAATCTTAATCTCCTTTGTGAGAGATGGTAATGTTATTGGTTTCGCGAAGGGAGACGATTGAAAATGATAAAGGAAGCTATTACGTTCGACTACCGCCCGGTTGAGATGTAGTAATCGTCAGGTGAAAAACGTATTTCACGATTATAAAATAGTTCCGCGAATTTTTTTTTTTTTTTTTTTGTCGTTATAGAAGCGTGCACGACATTCCCGTTATTCGCGTAGGAATGTATGCTTGACGAGTAACGAGTTAATTTTTACACTCTTGACAGGTTAAAGATATAATAATTTTCGTGTACGTTGTGAACGCCTAACGTGTAATTTTTTTCAATTTTAAATTGATGGTTGAGAACGGGAACTTTTTCACCGATGAAAAAGTGTACACAGAGTTAAAAGTATTTACAAATGATAATGACACGGTTATTTTTACGTAATGTAGCCTTCGAGTGTATGGTACCGAGTGGAAAAAAATGCCCAACAGAAGCAAAAAGAGGTAATTAGTAAGAAATCTGTATAACAGTCAATTTTAATAATTAAATTTGGACTTTTTCACTAGAAATGCACTCTATGTAAGCTGATTACATAAATAAAGCAATTTGCGTACAGGAAGACAAACTACCATTTGACTTGATCAATACTTGTGCAACCCGTTGAAACACTGTAACAATTACAGTTCGCTAAACACGGAACATCAGAGAGATCCGCGCGGTTAATCAATCATTGATATTAGGGAAACATTGTCCCCGCGTGAACGACTGACATGTTTCACAACAGTATGATGTATTATTCGCGTAACAGCTTGTCCACCCAGCGGGTCTCTACCTAATATCTGGCTGACTAATGTGTCTACTCGTATCCCCGAGAGATGTCCATTTTGCTGCTTTGCCCTCTTTGCGGTTCGCCAAGTAATAAGCTCGACTGGCGAGAGTAATGAGCTTGTGCGAGCTTCATCTCGACCTAAGATTTCAAAGGCAATAGCAGCCAGCAGCTCTCACTGTCGCCGGATCTGTCGTCCTTCGTGGTAGAATCGCGACCCGATTGCACCGAGAAATTCCACGAGACGAACCGCTTGGGACCAGCCAGAGAGAGAGAGAGAGAGAGAGAGCACGGCATCGGTAATACGGAATCGTGAAATGCATTCCGGTAAAAAGGCCGTGGTAGCGAGCGTGTGAACGATCGTTCCAAGAAGTTCGTCGCCCTTATGGTGTTTTCAGAATCGTTAATTCCTTTCTTCTGCGGTGGATGGATTAACATACAGATGGAAAGAAGAAGCGAATTTCGTGGGATACACGAATTACGTGCCGCGTGTTGCGTATCGATACGTCGCGGGAGCGAGAGGATCCGGTCTTTGGCCGAGAAACTGTTGAACGTCTCTCGGTAAATTCTCATAGGCAGTGGGAAGCTGATCGACGTAAAAACTGGTCGGTGGAATTTTATGGTGGATCCACGATTTATAATTAATTTAATTTTCCCCGTCGACCGCGTGCGGCACGAACATCGTTTAACCTTTTTGCCTTGATTTCGTTAAAAATGGATCGGATCCGTCAACTGGTTTCTACACACAGGCTCTCAACAACAGAGAGTCCTGGACGAAGCGTGTGCTCGCTTGCTCGCGAGCGCGCGGTTGATTCACGCCGTTTCCTTAACGCTGCCAGCATCGCTTCTTTGTCGACAGACACGGCCCGAGCGGATCTTTATAAAACTGTCCGGCAACGTGAGGCCGCCACGCCCGCTCATCAAGATTTCTTCTCCGCCGGTCCCTCTTTGTTTCCCGGTATCCGCTAGTTACTCAAATTAGCCAGAAAAACTGGGTTCTCGCTTGTTGTTCGTCGGTCAGAGCAGCCCCGACGAGAGAGAACAGGCTTAGAAGACTGCTTTCAGGCGGATCCGTTCTTAACGATCGTGGTTCGTTAAAGGAAACACCGCGAAGAAACGATGTAAAAACCGTGCAACCGATAGTAGAAACGAGAAACATTTTTTTTCCCTTTCAATGGACAATCTGATAAAACGTGTTACCACGGATTGTCAACGCTGAATTATTCGAAAGGGGAATGAAAAAATTCTTAACGCCTGGTTAACGTATCCTGACCCACGTTGCTCTGTGTGTACTTTGCGTTTAATCGTTAAAACGATCGTTAAAGCAGGTTAAACGGTATTACGGCAATCAGGTGTGCACCTCGTACAATATGTAATAAACCGTGACGTTGTTTTTGAGCAAATATTATTTACGAGCTCCACAATAAGAGCGTAATGCCACGCGGCGCGGCGCCGCCGCAACCTGTACACGCGTTATAAGCATTTCTCGAACCTTTCTTTTTTCTTTTTTTTTCTTCTTTCATCCACGACTGATTCCCAGTGTACCACCGAGAGAGAGAGAGAGAGAGAGAGAGAGTGGTTATCGCTTTTATTTGCATCGGACAGAGCGGAGGCTCGGTCGGTCGTTAGCCAGCCGATACAGCGTAATTCATCGAGGCGGTTACGCCCATGCTTACTGGATATTCGTCAACGCCAGACGTACGCACAATTCGATAATACGTCCCTTAATGATCGATGAATGAATCGGTAATTATTCCTCGACACGGCCGCAGTTCCTTCGCGTCGCTTTTCACACGGACGACAGGTAGACCGTGTACCATTCGCACACATTCGCAGCCGACCACAGCTTGCATCTGGCACGTCGAACCTCTTTTTCCTACAATTAAGTTTACGCCTCATTGTCCTCGATGATTACCAATCAAAGTGAATGGGTCTCTGTTGTCCAATTGTACACACTCTCTCAACAGGGCCATTCGATTATAATTGTAAATGTCGCAGAAAAAGGCCACTCGCCTCTAACTATTAATCAGTGGTTAATTATGCGTCGAGTGTGTGTTCCCTCTTCGTCGAGTTCCTTTTCCAGGAAAATCGTACGAATTGAATTACCGATGCCTTTAAGAGAATCTCTCTGTTCCAATGAAACGCGTGTATGTAGGTACGTTTAACAAGAAACTAGAAGGAGGGTTTTCAGTCGTTACACGGTGAAATACGGTGAAATTACTGGAATTACGCATTCATTCTGAATTAACCTTTCGTTTCGTTTTCTTTCTTCTTTTCTCCGTCTTCTGTTTAATGTTTCATACTTAAGCGGCATGGTTATGTAGTCGCAGAGACGACACGGTACGCGAGCCTTGGGGCTTATTAAATCTTCTCTGAATCTCTGCGAGCGGTTAGGTTCGAGGATCCCGCAGAATTTCTGTTTTCACGGAATTATCTTTCCTCACGGTGGATACACGGGGAGTTAGGTTATGTTAAGAGGCGCGTGCAATTGGAAACGCGCGTATGGCATGATGCGTCGGGCAGAGGTCGTAAGGTGCATCGAGAATCGATCGGGGACGCCGCACCTTGGCGTCCCGTGTGTTCGTGCCTGATTCTGGACGTTTCACCTGCCCGGCGTACACCTCAGGTGTTCCTGCGTTTCATTGCCGCGGTTAATCTTGCGATCAAATATGGTCGTCGATGTAAATTACCCTCGTTGCTTTCTGTCTTCGACTCTTCTTGCCGCGCAACTTCACGTTCCAGTTTTGGCGATACTTCATCGAACAACTCCGTTAATCCTTATCGGGACACGCCGGTTTTCTTACTTCGTGGCCGCAGTACGTCAATTGTAAATCCTTTAACGTGTACGATTAAGTGCTTCAATGCGATTTCCTGCAATATGATAGGTTTACGTTCGTTCGTTCGACATTTTCGAACGTAAAACTGTACAGTTTTATTGTTTCTATTGATAATTCAAGGATTCCATACAAGTGCTACATTTTTTAACACCATAACGTTCTATCATTTTGCGTAATAATTACTGTCGATGTCAGGTCGATCGTAGAGCAATGTGTTGCGACCTGATGAGGACGCAACGAAGTCTCGGTTCGGCGGATTATAGTAATAAACAACTTAGTCACATTTAGCCGCCAGACCGAGGTGCCGACGTTCGGAAGACCGCAATATACCCCCCGTGGACTCACCAACGCGACACTCGGACAATAGGTCCCAAAAACACTCGGGACCATAAAACATTCGTTTACCAAAAGGTCACAGTTTTCGTCGACCAATAGCCGAACACACCATTACACAACCACCAAACAGAACCAACCTAATGCCTATATATACATCTACACACCTGAAAACCGACAATCGCAGTAAAACGAGTGCACGAGACACATCGTCAAAAAAAAAAATAACCGAATTTCAACTAAACATCTATCAAACATCTACATCAACGAATCAAATAAAAAACATCTAACCCAACAACCAAGTTTCAATACACCTCGAACCAGCGAGAACTATCATCAACCTGCGCCAGAACTCCTTGATCAAAGTCGCCGACGCTACACAATGAAAAAACAATTAATACTTAATAAAAATAATTTTGTACCAGTAAATGCTCAAAATACTCATTTCTACACAAACATCTTCCAATTAAGGGAAGAGGAAAAAAATCTCCACAAATTTTCAGTCTTTAATTCTCTTCATGAAGTAACCTGTATAACTCGTCAATAATACCTGTTTGTTTTAAAAAGTAATTACATTGAACGTTTGTAAACGAACGAATACTAACGTCACGTTTATATTTTCTAATTGATATTAAATCGAGCCTGGCAACAGCTCGGTCGTCCTAGGGTTAAATTAGACGAAAGGGGAGATGTTATCGTGGACCAAAGGAACTCGCCGATAAGATCGTCTTAGCGGAAGAATTTTTGCTGGAAAGTGTCGTGCAGGTAGAATTCCCGGCGGCTACTAAAATTCAGTGTCGCGCGGCAACACACCTTCGGTGTTTACGTCTACCTTAGAACCGGGCGCTCGTCGTACATCTTCTGGTACTCGCTCCTGGTACATCCTCAAGTATCATGGCACTGGCGGGAGCCTGTTTCTCAAGTAACGTCGTACGTTTCACGAAGGTGTTTCACGGAAAGCCCGGAGACTTCTTGGCGCTTACGCTGCCTACCTCGACGTTGTACACCAGCATCGATAGCACGGTAACCTACAGCCGACTAGGTTCTACCATTCAAATGGTCAACAGCGTAGCAGGGAGGTGCTCTATCTACATCAGGCCGTGCTAACAAAGTCGTCAGTTCCGTACGAAACCCCACTGTGGCTTGAAACATGTCGTAGGAATGTTCGCCGAGGGTACAAGTCGCGATGCCAATCAGTGATGCATATTATCCTTCTTGTACGTGTGCATAAAATACGCGCCGATGTGAAATTCGAAATTGAGCTTGGAGAATTTTCTTCGAATTGTCTGTCTTCGTCGTAGCAGATTCGGTACAGTGGAAAATTGAGGTAAGAGAGAAGGTGGCGTTTTGGCTGTGACGGTTGAAGCGACCGGTGAAGATCGTGCAGGTTCGAAGGACTTGGAAAATTCCCTCTTTGCTACATTTTCATCGAGATTCTTTTGTTACGTGTACGCAGGTTCTCTCTGTACGAGCTCGAAGAGGCGTGGCGAGACAAAAAAAAATGGTCAGAATAATTAACTTACGTCATATTCTCTGTGTAAGCAAACTAATTACACAGATGGTGGGCGTGACCTTTCTTAGCTCTAGCCAAGCTTTCGAGCAGGCGGTACGAGTAAATTGTTTCGAGTAAAGTATATGGTAGAAGTTCAAGGGAACTGGCACTATGAATTATGGTGTATCCTGTTTAAAACTGTGTGTACTCCTTTCGATAGTGGGGAGAGGGCAGGATGAAAGTTGAATTAAATCCGAGGGGGTAGCGATTATGTAAATAGGTCAATGACCAAGCGTTTACCACTCTTGTAGATGGGTTTTGGGCGGAGCTGTAATACCACTGATGTCAACGCAGGAAGCGCACGATATTTCCTGGTTGACTGAATCAAGGTTGTGCCACGAGTTTAGCTCGTTAGCGGGAGCACAAGTCTCGACGGCGGCGTCATGCCACTGTTCGCGCGATTACCCACTGTGCACTCGATATCATAAACGCAGGCGCTAACGGACCTCCTACGATACTTTTATACACCGTTTGCTCGCAACAACTCCGTGGTTAAGCAAGAAGAAAAAAACGTTCGTTTCTCAAGAACACCTCGGAGACCTCGATGCGTAATGACACTTATGCTCTTTCGAGAGAGACGCATACCTATGGTAGTCTGGTAGGCACGTCTACCGTTACATATCTGCTCGCGTTTGTCCGACAAGTGTTGCGTATTCTTTGCAACAATTATTCGCTTTTTTATCATTGTCAAATTCTGGAATTGTAATTTCGGTCATTTTCTACTTCTAAACCTAAAACTTTTATTTTGGAGACAAAAATATTTTTCTAGTAGATAAAAAAGAATTACTGCTATTTTTCCGTATTTGACAAAGTGATTCTTTTTCGGCAGAGATGACCGGTAGCTTTCAGCGCAAGTTTCACACTTCTCTCGAAAGTTCTGTTTTCTGCAAAGTCTCGATAATCCCGCGACAGAGAACGTGTCAATCAGATTATTTCATCGACAGCCAGCAACAGGAGTCAGGTTTTCTATAGTTCCCTGGTGATACGCCAGTAGAACGTTCACGTGCTTCGGTTCGAAAGCCAACACCTCCCCTTCGACATTCGCCTTCTCCTCTCGCTCGGCAATCGGCCGCATGTCACTTGCATCTGGGACTAACCGTACTGTCCGCTCACTTTAGTCCGATTTGGTAGACACTACTGTGGTATTTTCAATCGGAGCCTCGATGGAGCAAGGACACCATTAGCTTGTCACACTCGACCAAACAAGACTGAGAACCGCAATGTTTACTATCTCTTTGATGTCGGTATCTGGCTACTCGCTATCATGTACCAGATAGAACCGAATCGGTAGCCAAGTTGCTCGCGTGTCGCCCTTCTGATATTCTAATCAACTTTCTAACGTTTTCAAGGTAACGTCGATATCGATTCGTTCCCTTGGAGAGAGAGAGAGAGAGAGAGAAATCATCGTCTAAATTTGTATCCTAATCGGTTGTCGTTCGTGAATTATTTCAACACGGAGTGTCAGTCCGAAATGAGTGTCGATCGAAGAGAAACATATTTTCTGGGCCACACACGAGACAGCCACGCGGTTTCTCGGTGTCGGCCTCGAAGCTTGGAGCGATTATATTTTCTCCTGTACATTAAAGCCCGTACTTAGGCGTACCGTTATTTAGTAATGCCTCATACTCGCGCCAGGGTTTCCAGCGTATCTTCTTCTTTATTTTTTATTTTTATCTTCTTCTTCGTCTTTCTTCTTCGTCTGCGGAACATCGACGCGAAGATTACTGCAATCAGCCGTAACCTATCAGTGACTTGCACAAGAATGACGCGACTGTAGGATTAATCCATGGACAATGTCTTCCTCGTGTATACGCGAAACGTCGCGTTTTGACGAACACCCGTCCCCCTATGTACCATTGGCGTGTCCCACCGGCAGGTGTTTGATTATTTGTGAATGATGGTTTTCAACGTGCGCTTCTAGACCGCGGCGAATCGTTAAGAATGAACGTTACAAACGTGAACACCGGTGGAATTACCGTGCTAATCTGGAAATATTTATTTGAACATCCACGCGAGCCTAACTGCTTATATAAGTTACCACGTTAACGCCGTAGTTTATGTAGAGGTTCATCAGGATTAAGTAGAAGATTGTGTGATTCATTCAGACAGAGTGGAATCTTAAATGTCCGTAGGGCAAGAGTAAAAGAAGCCTGGTGAAAAAGACGAGCCGGGTAATCGATGGACGTGGCTACGTGCCTCGTAAGTCCTCTTTTGGTAAAACCCGTTGAAAGACGTGTTCATCAAGCTTCCAGGGTCAGTGGAACGTATAGTCCTCTTTTGGTAAAACCCGTTGAAAGACGTGTTCATCAAGCTTCCAGGGTCAGTGGAACGTGACTTACCCGAGCAGTAACTTACGCCACTTTCACGTGATACTCGTGGACCATCGATTCCAAACGAGACAGCGTTAATTTCACCGAAGATGGTCAATCTATGACGTGGAAATCCCTTGAATGGGCTGTTGCAAATCGGGGACTAATTTGCAGCCTCGATTTCGCCGGCAGAAAAAAGTCGCGGTACCGGTGACAGGGTTTTCACGCGCTGCGATTCCATCGTCGTCTAGCGAATCCGAGAAAATTCGAGACTTCCACCGCGAACGAGATTATCAACGATCAATTTCATCGGTAGAGATCTAATGCTGAACGACATCAGTAACAAATCGTTAAGTCGCCGTTAATGCGCAGGTAGAGGGAATTATTCGATCGTTTGATAACGATTAGAGTGCCCGTGGAACGGGTACGAGCGAGAAGTAGAAAAATGAACGAAATAATTATTAACGCATTTGCCGGGTATCTTAACGCGTGATTTTTATCTTTCACCGGGAATGATGTAGAGGCTAGGCAGCCAGCCAGCCGCAAGATCGCTCATAGTTGTTAACTCCGCGGCACGATGGAAAGGTCGTAGCCATGGCATGAAAATTTATGCGTAATTGCTTTGAAACGAGAGTACCAGGCGTATCGGTACGAGATCTGACCGATCCTGTCACCATGGCAGAGCACAGCAGCCAACGAGAGCGGCAGCAACCAGACATTCGATACAGCAACCTACACCTTCGAAGAAGTCAGAATGGGTTCCGTCGTGGTTTATGCGACCGGTGAACGTGGCGTTGTCGGGCACGGCTCGACCGCTGATTTAAGTAAATTGCATGCAAATGCACGAACTACCGGCTACGAATGGGAATAAGGTCGGCCATTAACGGCCATTCCTATTGAGATAAATAACAATAATTGAGTCCGATCGTGGATTTAGCCAAATGGACACGTATCGAGTCTTGGAATGCCTGAAATGTAAGTCAATTCCGCAACGCGGAAGTTCACTCTATATTCGTATAGAATCTTTGCATTCTCTCCTCTGTGTGCGTATGTGTCTGTATCTGAATTGTCCGGTGAACAGAAGACGAAGGTCGTCTCGATTCGTGTTAGATTGTACTCATGGTTAAATCGAGTATAATGGTATCGCGACAGGTTTGTCTATGGTGTTGAGTCGATAAATAATTACAACCTCTTTTTTTTTTCCAGAGAGAGAGGGTCGTTCGTTAAGACTCGTGGTAGCCGTGTTAGCAGGTTGCACAATATCCGTCGTTATAATAAAAATTCAAGGAACGCGAAACTGTTGGGGCGAACACACGGTTACACTCGGTGTGCCGCGCGCGCACGCGGTTTCAACGGTAGGTAACCTTTGGAAACGACCGCTCGCGGAACGGTTCGTGTAATTCCCACTTTAAAAATTCCTTTGATGTCCATACGCGGACGATTCGAGCGGCAAATTTAAATTCCTAATTGATCCGACGTACACGAGACCCCTTCCGAACCGGAGTGTGTACCCGCATACGGGTATAAGGTACGCGCGGTTACGATACGGTGGGGGATGATCGTGTAACCCGCGACGTAAAGTTGCACCACATTAGTCCCCTGGTATATTTACGGCTGTGTAAACCGTACGTGGGGGCCCCCGGTTGTGGCATTAGCCGGGCCAACATAACCCGCGACAGGGGCTACGTATATGGCGAGCAATTCGCACCGTTAACTACCGTCCATACCCGGTACGTAACCTGTTGTGCATCCTCAACCTCTTTTCCTTTCACCGGTTTCTCGTCCTCCCGCTGCCTCTTTCTCTCTCTCTCTCTCTCCCCCTTGATTCCTCGCCATTGTCCCAAAATTAGCTCGATAAATCGTACACTCTGGCCGCACTTGCCTGCCGGCGCGTGTACAACCGGCGAGTTAGTTACGTGGCGTGGGAGTGCGAGGAGAGTACGTTACTTTACGAGCCGGGTGATTATAACGAGAAAGAAAGAAAGTGAAATTCGGGAAGAGTGCTGCTCAGGAGAATTCACGGTAACGTGTTTCCTCGTCCAATTTGCTCGGGTAGTACAAATTGCCGATTGAATTTATTTTCCTACGTTCTCGTAAAAGTTCTCGCAGGATAAAACCTTGTAAAAAGGTTCGAGTGTCCTGGGATATTTTAACGAACGTGAAGCTACTTTAGGTCGACCTGAAGAATTACAAAAAAAAGAAGAGCATAAGGGCGTAAAAACTGTTGTAGAATTTATGGAGACGAAAGTAGAGTATTGTGAAATTTTTTTAGTCAAGTGTCGATGTACGAAATGAAAGGGTTAATTTTTCACTCTCGCAGTCTTTAATACGGATAATATTCTTAATGGTACCGGTCAGAGATTACACGTCGCATATGGCGAACGTTTACAAAGGGTTTAATCCTTGCGACGATAATTCTAAAACAAGTGGATAAAAAAGGAAAAAATCGATGGAAGATTGAACGTCGAAGTAATCGGACAAGTGATTGGGAAGCTTTCAGAGATGTGTACATATTTCACGCTTATCTTTAGGAACTATTCCCTAGAGCGTATAGTACCGATGCCGTCGAGATAATGAAGGTGACAGGCGCGTCCTTGAACATCTGCAACCGAGCCGTACACCACCACCACCACCTCCGTGGTGTGCCAGTTGCCGCGAGATTCTCAGGAGAGAGAAAAAAATGTGGAAAGAAGGGAAATTATGATTATGCCCGTGCCAATCCCGTTTCGACGCCGCCAACTGTGAGACCGCATCTCGAACGAGCAATCGTTATTTTTAATTAAGGGAAAAGATCGGAGTGGTTCTGGCACGAGGAGAAACCTCGCTCTTCCAACTTACTTCGAGGCCGCTCGAACGTTGCAACGAGATACGGCACGGCGTGCATTAATTGCGAACGGTGTTAATGGCATTGTAGCGATCTCCGCGAGAACGATCCTTTACGTCTTTATGATTCATTAACTTGCGACACGTTCACCTGGAACACGGGCTCACCAACGCTCCTTCTTTTTCTTCCCCTCTTCATTTTCTCCAGTCTAATTTTCGTGCCAAGCCAACTTCTGTATCTCGCTTTCATTGTCGATTAATTTCACGTCTGACGAGGAGGATCGTAAATTCTTCCTCGTCGAACGCTATGGTGCAGAAGGTGATTATGCTGTTTGTTGCGATATCTCAAGATTGATATATCCTCTGCTTTCGTTTTCGTTTCAAAATAGTTTGCAATTTTTCTTTCTTTTTAATTCTTCGATATTATGTCACAGGGGGGGACTTGTGATTTATTTGGAGGATCGTGTGGAATTTCTTACGTTCTGTTCAATTGTTGTTTATACGAGCGAGTCTACGTTAGCGTGACTTTCCTGTAGAAAAGTTCTCACGGCCACTTAGGCACCACCGGTGATCATAGCTCTGGCATATTTCGTCAAGAATTGCTATTATTTATGGCCGTTCTGTATCGAATCGTAGATCGGCAGTTGGAAGTTTCTCAATCAGGATATTACAAATACATTGTAGTTGAAAATACGTGAAAAACTCGGTTCGTTAAAACACGATCTTAGAAAAAGAAAAAAGAAAAACTGGCTAATTTCCCACTCGAATAAACGTATCGATACTGTGTACCGATCGAACAATGAGTTCGGAACGTTGTTTTTACACGGAAAGTGGGCACACGTCGAACTACCAAATACAGTCATCGATTTCACGAGCGTCGACACGGCGTTTGGAGGGAGTCACAGAAGGAAGAAAGTGAGGACCACTCCTTTCCGCCCATTATGGTATTATATTCCCATGAAAACTGGCCTCTGCCTTTCTGTTCACCTGCCGCCATTTCTATCCTATAATCCGATTATAGTTAAACGGTATCGTGGCGCTCGATTCCCAGAAGCCGATTAAGAAATTGGGCAATCAAGAGCGGGTCAAACGTTCGGACGATTCGAACCTTCTGTCTTCTCTTCTTTCTTTTTTCTTCTTCGTTCTTTTATTCGTGTTCTACGGCACGAGGCGTATTTTTTCAGCTAATGCCATTCAATCTGCGCGCGGCATTACGGCGACCGTGGCGTGCTCCATTCAGGTGGAAGGAGAGGGATGGACGAAAAATAAGAAGGACACACACCTGACGCGTTACAATTCACGCTCATTAACCGGCGTGAGTGTGAATTCTGACCGATTCTTTTCTTCGTTTTTCGCGGTCGGCCGCGTATTCCGGCCGCGCGAATCCGCATTTCCTGGACGATTAGCCGATTTACAGTGTCCCTGTGTGTATAATTATCATCCTGCTCGAAGCTACGGGACACCGTGTCGCGTCTCCCGCCGTGCTGTAATTATCGCGACTAGCTGCCTCGTTCTCAGCGGTGTTTAAAACGGTGACCGTGATTTTCGAAATATACAGAGTAGCCGGGGGTATAATTAAGAGCTCGCGTCGAGGCTCTATTTTAGAGGAATCGACGCGTTTAAGCGTCTTCAAGTAACGAACGAGTCGTTCCACTTCGTTAAGTCTCATTGTCACCCTCGTTGCAGAGGAGTTCGTAGCGATTCGAAGAGGCAGCTTAATTCTGCTGTTCGTTTGTAATTTGGGAAGTTTCTGCGATGAGCTTTAAATACCGTTGTTTTGTTCGTTCAAAGACACTCTTAAGGCTAGGTGGAACGATCCATTAACGAAAAATTCGAGTAGCAATTGCCAGCTAAGGAAGATTGGGAAATAAGAATAGAGACTGAAGAAAATTGCTAAATTTTTCTGTAATATTAATATTTATAAAATATTTCGAAATATTTCGTTTTTGAGCAAAGACGAAGTTTCCGACGAAATCCATTACCTATTTTTATACACTTAGATCTACTATCTAATAATTATTTCCTAGGCGTATAGAAATAACTTTCCCGTTTATTTACAATGCTGACAATGCTGAGCATGAGCGTTGTCATGAATGAAAAAAGAAAATACTTCTCCAGAAGTATGAAAAATAAAATTGAAATAATGGTAACAATATTGTCCCTTGTCTTCTCGCTTCGTTCTTCATCGACGTTGTCTTAAACCCCGAGCCGAGGTATCAAAGGTGTACAGCACGCGATGTTAAACGCGTGATACGCGTAACACGCGTCGATAACACGGGCAATCGTGTCGCGTGTACAAGCGGTAGCGAAGAGGGTCACCGTTTACCGCGCGCCGTCACTTAAGATCATCCGCGTGATTTACGGTGGGAAGAGTTAGGGTCTCGCCGCTTAAACGAGAGTACGTTTTTAAGGCAGCCGAGACAATGGGTGTCTAGCGGGTAGTGGGCGTACACACACGCGCGGTTCAACCGCGGCCTCGATCGTAGCCCCAGTTTTTCTTTTTTCTTTCCTTCTCCTTCTTTTTTTTTTTTCGCCGGTCTACCGGTTCCCAGGCTGCAATGTCCAATGTTGTAAAAATCCCGTTACAACATCCTATAAATTACTTAAGGTTCCCACAACACCGGCCCCGCTACCTTTGCCTCTTCGTATACGTACACCTTGGCCTGACCGAGCTCGTGAAATTACCGGCTAGCAGTAGTTGCCGCTTCTATCCATAAAATCGACACCCTCCAATTAATTCTCGATCCTTGAAACAGCATCTTCTCTCTCATCTCTGTGTTTCTCTTCGTCGGTCAAGGGTAATGATATATTTGCCGATTGTTGAGGAATTCTCATGGTTTCGTATGGAAATCAGGGGGATCCGGCTGTGAGCGTAGCCTCGTTTGATCCTCTCCAATCGGAAATAATAACAGATTTGCCGAACCACTGGATTTACGGCACGCGTGTGCATATACACGTATATATGCTGTGCAGTGTTTGAAAGTTTGGCGAGGTGTACCTACTTCCTTCGTGGAAGTTTCGAACATGTTTTCGTGTACGCCGAACCGTGCATCGGTATCGCGCCGCGTATCAGCATTCCTGGGGACCGAATTGGACGTAACAGCGTGTACTTACGTGCCGATAAGCGTCTCGAACGAAACGAATGTTCCGTACGGACCTTTTAAGAGGCAGAGCCGTCGCCAAGGCGCGAGAGTAATTTAAGGCCCGAGCGGGAATCGCGATCGAAGCGTGCGTAGCATCCGCGATCGGGCCACGGCCGTTTAACCCAATCGAACGGATCTCTTTCTTTTTCTCGAGAAAGATCTCTTTCTTTCTCTCCTTTGTTCGCCCCCGGTGGATCACAATGCGACCTGGTTTAATTGCTTCTTCTAATTTGTACCAATTTACCGTGTAACCTTGCCGACGAGTCTCGGGTAGCAACGGAATCGATTATGCCGCGAGGTTTATTTGTTTGAGGAATAACGCGTATTGCGGGAATTGGCGGGGCTTGTTGTGCGTCACAGCAGATTCCGCCGATGATTAAATGACGTTATCTCTCACGTTGTATCAACGATAGGAGGGATAGTTAGGCGATCGATTGGAAGAAATCTCGTTCCACCCGTGTATAAATAAATTTGACCAATAAGGAATCGTATGGCAGTGTGGAAACGAATTAGCTGGTTTTAGAGGAGCACTTTTATTGGTTCAATTTTGCTCTTCATTGTGTGGAGGTATCTGAAGATGATCTCGATATGTGGCTTAGTATCTGACAATGTGTAATTGTCTGTCGAGTGCATTGTGTTTTCTGTTAAGTAGACTTTGAGGGGTTTCTCGTTGATTCGTTACACTTTTGAAAGTGGTGGATTTGTAATCTCGTTGGTTTTAGTGGGTGTACGAATTAGTGACTGGAAGACAGGATTTAGGAAAAGAAGAACTGAGAACTAGTGAAGAACCAAGATCTACCAAAATGGCGGGCTCGATCGTGGATCGTCGCGCGGCGAGATCTCGGAGACGTGACAGTGCCCGATCCTTGTAAAAATGCAGAAAGAAGGAGGAGAAAAAAGAAGAAAAAGTGGGGAAGAGGTGAAATCAGCTGGGGCGACGAGTAATCTGATCGACTGGAACATTTGTACGGAATGTCGAGCAAGTGAGCGTCGCGCACGACGCGCTCCACGACTCGACTTCTTGGTTAGGAGCGCGCCGATCCGCTTCATTAACGCTCGGACGATCCGCAGATAAAGCGAACAACATGTTGGGGTGGAGTCGACGAGAGACGAGAGATCTCTCGTGGTGGATCCACGCTTTCAGAATTTTAGTCTGACCGCTCTCGAATCGCTTCTTTTCGCTCCGGCAATCTTCGATCGATTTCACTTCGACAATACACGTGTCCCTCTTGTAGCTACAAGAGCTTGCATGTTTATCGTTAAAGTATCTTTTGAGGAAGGAGCGTAGGTAGAAACTGAGGTGGAGATGAAAGTGCTTAGAAAATGAGTGAATTTTTTTAGTGTTCGAGTTAATTGGTTACATACTGCTTATCTTCGTGATCTTCTCTTAGGGCAGTGAGTATTTGTTCAGAGTGACGCTGCTATCGTTTACTGTTTATTTTTATAAGTACTGTTCGTTGATGTATAACAAGGAAAAAAGAGAATTTATCTAGACTTTATCTTAGCTAACTTAAAAAATATTGATTTCTTTGGAAAATGACGATCGTTTAAAGTTCGACCTGTGATTTTTCATTAGAATAGACACTATTTTCTTTGTGCACAATTTAATCTATTTTTGGAATATTTTTGGGACCGTTTTTGAGAAGATTTTCACGAGAAGTAGACGTTTAAAATTTCACTACGTTTGCATCTCTCTCGACAGGTAACTCCGAGTGTTCGTCGTGGTGTAGGTTTGGACATAGCTCGCGTGATAACTTAATGCCTCATGGGATAGTTGTGTGTGACGTGTGATTTAACGTGATTTACCTCGCGAATCGTGACTCGGTGTATTTACAAAACAACGATGAATAGAAGCATTGTCGTGTAATTGTGTTGTAACTGTGTTTTCGTTGCCCGACCGGTGGTTTCTCAGGCGAGCGAGCTCTTCACGAAGATCGTTGGGCGTGATGTCTGAATGTATTCCGTCTGATACGTGTGAATGTGCTCCGAATGCTAACGTTTGTTTGTTTGTTTTCTGTCACTATTCTTGCTCTTGTATGACTACCTAGGAGAATTCTTTCTGAGAATTCAAAAATCGTAAAAATCGTATCAACCTTGAATATCAAGATTTAACCATAACCAACAATCGTTAAATATCATCACATTCATAGTCAAAGTTTCCTGCTATTTCCCAGTGAACCTTTATTATTTATCGCAGAACCTTCGAAGAAACGTTGTGCTTCGATAGAGAAATTCTCCTTGTTGCGTCAGTAGACATCAGATGGACGTTATTAATGGATTCAGTTGTTACCACTTGACCGATATATTTTCGTTCGTACGACGAGTATCGTTCCGGTGAGTCACCGGGCTAGCCGAAGACTAGCCGATGGATTATTGATGGACAGAACGTTTTGTAACACGGCAACGTGACCGTTTTAAATGCGCGAAAGCCTGTGTAGCACCTCTCTCGTCAAGGACGAGAGGAAGGTAGAACGGGCAACCTGCACTTTACTTAAGGAGAGAGCCAAACTCGTCGTCGTAATTTAGTAGTGTTGCGATTCTCGTGTTGCGGGTACCGCGGAAGGCGGGCACGCCCACGTGTAACGCGGGATTTATCGTGTTTTTCGTATCCGGCTCGCCGTTTTCGTCCGCTAACAACGACAGTACATTCAGCTGAAACATACCGAAATCACCAATGTTCTATCTTGCACCTTTACACTTTTTTCTGAGCCTTTCTTTAATTTCTCTGTGATTCGTCATCGATAGCTAAGCTTCTGGTACCTTGCAAAGTGCATAACGCTGTAGGTACTCACCTCTCAGAGACACTTGTAAGTTAGGGTGGATTAATTTGATCCGATTATTCTTAGTGTGCTTTCTGGTATTTAGATTGTTAGATTGCTCCTTCCCTAATTAATTTCTTAAAATATGGCGAGAGTGTAGAAATAAGCGAAGCAAAGTAAAATTTGGCCAATGTCACGAGGTGGCCAAGACACCTCAATGAAATAGACTTTTTTGTTCACAAAGTAATTCCACTTTTTCGCTGAGAAATTGAGCTACTTCAAAAAACCCTTAAACTGACGTTCTCCAGCAAGAGCTAGCTTTCATCGTGTCATAAAATTATCCTACGAATGTTTCCAACACTTTCTACAAATATCACAAATTATCAGTACACGTAAACATATAGAAACACACGAGGACCTGATTCACGGTATTCCCCGTCCGAAACGAAGGGACAAAAGTCCGAGCGGCTGGGTCGATCGCCGGGATGGTAGCAAGAAACGGGTAATGGTAGTTTAAATACACAAATTCACGAGAGGCGGATCGCGGTAGGCTGTCCTTATCCTTAAATGGGTCGACGAACGCGGCGCAGGGCCCATGCATCACTCCCTTACGCGACATCGGAATTTTTCAGTTTTATCGAATTATCTAGGCATTACAGCTAATGAAAGCAATCCAGACGATCCCCGGGGTCCCCGCGGGCTCTTTTGCCGCGCTCGAATGCCGCCGCCGCCATCGACGACGATATATTTCTATACACCTATAAAGATATACACGGTCGGTATACGCGAAACGCACACCGACGTGTCCTGTGTCGAGCTTACATCGCGGCGGCGGCACCTCGGCGTCGTCACAAATTGCTCGGTATGCTTTTTCCATGCTGGCCGAGGGATCTGGCGGAGAACGCGTTCCAACAGCTCCTAAACACGCCGCGCGAAGAAGAAGGAGCAGCCTGTGGCGCGGACAGTCGTTGGACCGCGTTCAGTTTCTTGTCCAGGCTTTACCCCTTTTCGAAGACCCCTCGGCTAGGCTGTTCGTGACGTCGGTTTCGTCGGTTTTCTTTGAATTTGCTCCCGTGTCTCGCTGACCACGAGGAGGAATGGGATGTCGCGCGTATTTAAACGAGTCAACATCAAATAATCACCGCTTCTCTCTGTTACGTCCAAGTTGCCAGCTCTGATTTTCAAGGATTTTTGCGTGGAAATTGTTCTTACAGTGCAACGATTTACTTTTAATTTCGTACCTCTGTCATCGTCGATTTTTCTCCAGCTTCCCCGTCGCGATTCTCTCGTGGTAGAAACCACTCGATTCCACTGTTCGTCTTCCAGCTGTCTGGTATCGCGATGCTCTACCCAGTATTTTGCCCGTGTCATCGTCGGTGCCGCAGCTTCGGCTGTTTCTACGATGATTGATTTACCGCGCCGCGGCTAGTGGATCGTTTATTTTCACTTGTACCATCGGGGCTTCTGGTTACATTGTTACGCACGAATAGGATCCAAGGTGGCGTTACAAATTGTCCAAGAGTACGCTAATACGACACGGCGACTGCTTTTCCGTCTTCTGGCTAGGTTCATCAGCTACTCCTTCACGGGTAGCCACCGTTGCAGAACCGATTCACCAGCCGGTGCTACTCGAAAACCGGATATTTCTTCGTATATTCGTTCATTTTGCCAGGAGGAACGCCGTGGCACGTCCGTTTCTCAGTTTCCGTTCGTTAACGACCTATAAAGAGGCATTTTTAAAAACAAATTGAAAACACGCGATGATACGTTGCCGAATGAATTTATAATGTGGCGTTCGGTGGTTTGGACGTCGTGGCGCAGGTGCTTGTATCCGGTGCGTGGTAAACTGGTCCCTAGCAAACATCTCGACGAGCTAATTATACGATTCATTATACGGTTAATAGCTGGATAATTAAAACTGAACGGAGACTTCCGATTGAATATTTTATACCCGATAGTTGCCGTGTAACCCTTCACCCTTTAATCGATCTTGTTCGTCAGTGTCATGTTTTCACGTCTCGCGAGTCAGTACGATCAAATTGCTCGTTTGTATGGAAAGGATTGAAACGTTTAATTTTCAGTAGGAGATTGTGAGAGAAATAGCGATATTATATCGCAGTTTTGCCACAGAGAGTACAATTGCACTTTCTGTGCACTTGAGTATGTCAACTGACTGTTTATCTACGTTTATTTATACATTCAATGACACATTAATTTACGAAAGGCGTTCACGAAGTTCTAGGAGCTTATACATATTTAACGAATTTTTTTTTCAACGATTGTCAATGTTACGCTCCAATTTTTCCATGTAATTTTCGTTAAGCAATACGTGTCTGGTGCGTTGAACACATTTCTTACATTTTTCATCGTTATTTGTTGTTTTTAAATCAGCTAGCCTACTGTTTTTTAAATTTTGTGAAAACACTTTTTCTTTATTGCACGTTCTGTTTAACCTCTTAAATTTGCATATAGCCTTATTTAATATTGGAACACTCTATACCTGTAGATCTGCAATACACTCAATTCGCGATTTAAATGGACCGAGAATTGTCTTTCTTAATTTTTCTTAATCCAACGAACTTTACAATCGCTCCTTTACGCGCGTATTCAAATTAACCGCGTACTCGATTAAATAAAATGTTCGTAAACCTGCATAATCAATCACTTCGATTCGATCAAATATTTCACTCCTTGCACCTCAAGAATTCACCGAGCGTCCCTATCTTAATTCATATCGAAACAAGACAGAATCATGTAATAACAAAATTTCAGCGAATCTTTTTCCCTCGGTAAAAACCGTGCAATCCAACTACCATGCAAATCGAGAATTAGCCGTACAATCCAACTACCACCTGCAACGAACAGAATTCAATATACCATCAGACCTGGATAAGCAGAAGGAAAAAGAGAAAAAGGGTAAAAATGAAAGGTTCGGGAAGAATCTGACAAGCTGTTCTACCGAACGCAGAAAGCGAAGCGCGGCGATCGACACTGTCAGGTAACAAAGTAACAGGAAGCGCGTTCGCGCAGTCTCGTTTTTCCTTCAACTGCCATTTTTCACTCGGCCGTGGCTTTTGCCGTGTTGCCCGCCAGTTCCCTTTTTGTCGCAAGCGTTGCAGTTCCGGGGACGTATCGTAAGTCTGTTCGTCGAGGCTGCTGCCGGCCGATACGCGAACGCGCACCAGCCCAGTCCTCGCCTGTTCGATCGTAACTCCGTGGCAGTTTCCGCGGTGGCCTGAGTCTTCGTGTTCAACGAGCCTTTACGGCTTCCACCGTGCCCTGGAGCAGAGATGGCGGCGGCGGCGGCGGTGGTCATTGTCAACTTGGAGGAGCCTCTTACGCCCGTGGACAATCGTTTTTGCCACCTTCGGCTAGGGGAGACTAGCTAACGCTGGTGGGGATTTATGCTAACGCGTTAATAATGATAGGCTTTTTGTCGTATACCCGTGCGGCTTGTTGTTGCTGCTGCTTCACGTATACAACGAACGGCGACGGTACCTGTAACTTGGACCATTTTATTGGCACGATCCCGTCCGGTGGCCGCTTTATCGTCGATTAATGGTGCCGCAACATTGGTGTGCCGCGCCGCTAAGTAAAGACGCGTTGCCGTCTATGTATTAGGCTGATAAAATGTTACACCTTCGCCGAGCGTTGGCTCGTTAAAAGACACTGCGGACGGCGTTAGTTTAACGCCTGTCTTCTCGTCAGCGTTATTCGGCCGTTTTTCGTTATTTAACGGGGCGTTATCTCGCCACCGGGGGAAAGCACTTTCCGCGTCGCCTTGTCTCCGACTCTCCAGCCAGACACTCCTTTTTCCACTCATTACGATAATGGCTGTTCCGCGGAAGTAACCGTATGAATCCACCGGGTGGAGCTACTTTCATGATGAAGATCGAAAGTTAAAATGTAACCAAGTTGCAACGAGCGTTGACACGTAACTCGTTTTGGTTGACGAGTGGAATGCGACTCGACTCGTCGACCGTTAACGTGGAACTTGTTTGTTTGATCCGTAAAACGCTACTGGTTTCTGGAACGCTTCGAGACATTCGGCTTACGAGATTGGCCGATCGGTGAATGGTTTTCGTTTGGTAGGCAACGGTTCTTATATTCGATCGATTCGAGTTATTACCAGGCCTGCGAGGTGATCGTTTGTTTCGTAGAAATAGCGTAGATTTCTTGCGTAGATAGGCTAACAACTGGTAATGCGTATGGATTCGAATGACGCGTAGTATAGGGCGATAGAAAGTTGTTTAAGTAAGCGCCTTTACGACGTGGAATTACAGTTATATCTGCTGATTTTGTTCATCGTTGTTCGGTCATTTTTGTTTTGCAATTTCACTTGCAGTTTCTGTGATACTTGCCTTCGTCCACGTTACTTATATTCAAAATCACGCTCATCTTCCTGAATTCGTGCCAAGTAACTGTTGAACATTCTTCAGTGTCGTCAAGTTTCCTATTCGACAATTAGGAAGTCGTGAATCTTAACTTACTACAAAATTCGAGAAAAAAAAATTGGCTAATTCAAGCCAAACACCTGTTCTCCCACAGCAAACTGAACCCAAAGGGTTAAATTCGACGTTGAACAAAGAATCACATCGAGTTAGGACCAACCGTATCTCACGAATGTGAGACACGTCCCGCGCTACGTCTATGTCACGATTCGCCAATGAGATTCGCCAGCACGTGCGTCCTCGAATAATAGTCAAGCGTCCCTCCGCGTTTGTCTCGATATGGCCGGACGTCGGTATCACGTCGATATCCACGGATAAACTCTATTCCTGGTTGTGTCCGCGACGTGTACACAGAGACGCGACGTGTAAAGCCTGCAGTCAAGGTGGAGAGGCGCGTGGTGTTACGGTTAACGAGTATCGACGTGGCCAGCGAAACTGCCATGTCCTCGGTGTCCAACCTTCTCCACGGATCCATGCATCAGTTCTCTGTTTCGCCGTGTGTACGAACGTCCCCCTTATTGATCCTTGCACGCGTTTTCCCTCGTCCACGTTCATTTCACCGAGCGTTCCACGCGCTCGATGGCCATTGAATTGCCACCTTAAAGTCCGACTCTGTCCTCCTCATCGAGGCGTAAGTGAATTTATATTTGTACAGTCGGAAGGCGAGGCGTCCGCGGTCCATTCCACGCGAGCGTAACGCTTCAACCGACACGACGTAGCGCGTTTGTTATCGCCGCGAGAGGAGAGGAGACGTCGCACGCTAAAGTGCAAGTTCGCGGTCCCGGCCTTATATATCGCGGATCCCACGGTGCATCGGCGCACCGTGCTTGGGTGGACCTATTGACTGCGGCTAACAAGGCCGCCGCTTGTACGAGGAAATGCACGGCAGAAGTGTACACGCTTCAGGCTTCTGCCGCGCTCGCCAACACGCTGATGCTTCGATCTGCCGGTCTCGTGGAACCCGCAGGGGGGTGAACGTGTAATCCTCTTTCGGATTACACGCGCAGGGAAATTTTGCTCCGAGGAGCACCGATTAGAGGCAATTTGTAGCTGTTCGCTTAGGAAAATGGGAAGTGTGATGTTACGAAAAATGCACGGAGTTTCTTATTTTTCAGAATTCGCCTAGGCAAAAAGTGGTAGCGGTTTGTGTTCTTCCCGAGTTTCGGTGAAGAAATTATCGTGGAAGATTAAAGATTCCAGCTTAATTTAATATTTGAAAATGTGTCATACTTTGAGTTTCTAGGTTTCTTAGGCTTCATTTGTCAAAGAACACTCTGCGTTTACTTGGATCTCTCAAAGATTTACCGCAACAATTGCTCAAGATGGGTTCTCATGAAACGTCAAAGTAATTTTTATTCACGATCGTACTAAAATAAATCCAGACAATACAGAGTTTCGCATTGGTACGATGTCGTAGGATGTCGCAACGGACAGTGATTAAGGCTGGAATTAATTTACACGTTCCCATTAGACGCCGTAAAGCAGAAATTCTTCGTTACGTAATCCCTGTCAATGCGGAATGTAGAGACGGGGCGAAGGACAAAGAAATGCGTGATAAAGAAGAAAAAGTAGCTGTCAAAGTCCGTCAAATGGACACAACTTTCTGGGACACAGACGGGGGATTCGTTCCGCTTGGAAAAAAAAAAATGTCTCTTTTGTCGGCGAGAGGCAAGAGAATCGCGTGAAAGTGCCGTGGCTAATCCTTTTTCTTGCTTTCTTGCTCAAAGAGACTGTCGAATCGTGCTTCCAGCAGCAACTTTTAACGAGATTGTCGTGAAAGTCCTCGATCCTCGGAGTTCCTCAAAAAGTTGAGAACATAGCTCCGGGGGAAAAATGACTCACCGCGTCTCCTGTTTCGTCCTGACGACCAAACAGCCGTGGTTTTATAGGCACGATTGAACGTCTCTCCTTTTCCTCTTTCTACACGTCTCTCGGTAGGATGGTAGCCTTGTTTAAAAGCCCATTCGATTTTAAAGACCATTCTGTGTAACCTATCTCGCGGTGTACGTAGAGAACCGGTACGTGGAAACAGCCGGTTAAATGTGGGTGTATATCCTCTAACAATAATTCTGTGATAATTCTCTTTGTGGGTGATTCACCCTCTCTCTCTCTCTCTAGATCTAACCGACAACTTTTACCCTTCAACTCCGTATCGTCCGAGTTGAAATTGTTCCAATCTTCCCTTCGCCTTATCTATACATCCACGCTGCAGAAAAAGAAAAACGACACGAGTTATCGGTCCATTGAAAAACATTTATAGAACTCGCCTTGACTTATCCTTCTCGTCATTCTCAGACGATACTTCACCAACTTACTAACTTCCCAAACGTTCTATCTCCCGGTCTCTTATCTCAACACCTATTCCACAGTTACATCCTCGAGGATAGTATAATTCCAGGACACGCAGCGGCGAGTCGGTCCCGTATTTAAAGGGAAACGGTAGTCAACGGTAGACTTATTGCGATCGCGAGTTACAACGAGCTCGTATGAGGTTCGTACGTATGTACAAACCAGCTGAAAGGGTTCATGCGAAAGAATCGAGGGGGTTGGAGGAGGGATGTAGAGGGATAGAGAAAGAGAGAGAGAGAGAGAGAGAGAGAGAGAGAGAGAGAGAGAGAGAGAGAGAGAGAGAAGGGGTTGGAGGAGGGATGTAGAGGGATAGATAGAGAGAGAGAGAGAGAGAGAGATAGTCACGGATAACACGGGTCCAGAATGAGAGAGACAGAGAGAGAGGAATATGGCGGGAGTTCGAACAATGGAGTGAGCGCGACGCTGAATATATCATCGGGGCTGGCGCATGCCCTGGCGCAATGCATCGCGCCGTAACTCGTAGCAACGCATGAATATAATATGGGCATTAATAAATCCAAGCAGGTATTAATGCGGGCTAATGTATGCGTGCCGGGCATTTGTTATGCGTCCACTTTGTAAAAGTCAGTCGTTTGGACCCGTCCACAATGGGCAGCGCGGTTGTTAGCTGTCCGTACCCGTGGAAAGCGTCTCTACGTAGTCCTCCGGTTGCTCGTTCCCTGTTGTTCCCTGTTCTGTAAGCGCGTACAACGCGCGCGCCTCGTACACGTTCACCACTCTTCCGGTCCCGCTCGCGATTGTTGCCGGCCGCCTCCTTAATGTCGCGTTCCCCTGGACGTCGCGTCGTGTCCGACGGTCCTGACAAATCGATTTAGAATCACCGCAGCGCGGAACGGTAGGGAACAACACACCGCCGTCAAGACTCCGACGACGATCTTCTGCTGCGCTGGCTGCGTGCACGCTTGTAATTGCCGGTAACGCTGCGAGGCTTGTTAGCAATGCGCTACCGTTGCCTTAGTTGAAATATGATTGCATCGTGGCCACAAGTGATTTATGCACCGTTTGTGTTCCTACGCCGTTGCGTCGCCGATATGGAAAAACGCTCCGAGCGACGACGCGGCAGGGGAGAACTTTAACCTGACGCTGCTCCCTGTATCGATCACTGTGAGATGTAAATTGGTTCATTTGTCGAGTAACTTATGAATAGTCTGTGTTGCAAATTAACGTGACTGAGTTAAGCTGGGATAATTGAGATGTCGAAACACCGAGTTTGTTCGGGTAAAGTCTCAAAGGATATCTCAAGGATTTAAAAGGATCTTTCGGATACGTTTTCATACAAAATTGATGTGTTTTTGTTGCGTGAAGCATTATTGTTGAGGTACTCGTCGTGGCGCCGTGATTGATAATGCTCCACGTATGTAGTATAGTGAATTGCAGCTACACTATCTCAATTGGAAGTTAATATCATTGAGCTGGTTTGAAATTGCGATGTGAGTTACGCTTGGAAGAGTATTACAGACCTTTTTCTGGTGTTCAACTCAGTTCAATTTTCACGAGATTCAGTGGTAGCCCCGTAATTGAATCAACGATGAATACTCAGAACTGTTAAGGGTGAGTTAGCAAAGAATTGAAGAAAGGATAAAGATCCTGAGTTTTCCAGATCTCTTCCTTGTTCCATCTATCGTTCCCTAACGCTAAATCTTAGGAAACACAATTTTTCAGTTGCGAAGCAACAGGTATTGCAGTTAACAATCTCGTTGAAATGATTGAAGTTGTTGGTCCAAAGTTGCTAGCGTGAAGCTATCAATCGCTAAGTGGCAAACTTCCGAAACAGCGATAACGGTTAATACCATTTGCTTCGTCGAATGTCGGCTATTTACAACGTCCGACTTTGCATTTTTCCTCTGACACAATAGTCGCATTATTTTATGAATAATCGACCGATATCTCTAATTCTTTTGTCTCCTCTGGACGGAATCGATCGAGCAGAAACAAAGATCGAGAACTGCGGCGAACGTTTGCGGTATTACACGCGACGATTACGCTGCAACGGGGACACTTTTGCGGGGCAAAACGGTCGTGGCCGTGCCGTTGATGTGTATCGGTGACCGCGCGCGCCGCATATTACCATTACAATGGTTTACAACGCTGTATCGAGCAAGATCTCACGTGGACGACCCGGCTACTAGGTACACACTGTTTTGTGTCCTGTGAAAAACCTTATCGGCGCTGTGGGGGCTGCTTCTACTAGTTGGCCACCGCCGTTGCTGCCGGTTACGTGTAACTTCTATCTAAGAAGTTTCACCAGGTACATTCAGCCGGTTTGTCTAATTTATTCGAATCTGATCGGGGCCCTGTTTCATTCAAATCTCTCAGCGTCATCCACATTTTCATATCGTTCGAACATCTTCCTTATTCTAGTCTCTAGCAACTTTTTTTTTGTTTTTACCAGCGTTTCCGTTTACCTCTGCCACGTTCTTATCTCTTCTACATTTTTTATCTGATCCTTTGATCCTTCTTTAAGGTAATCTCTTGTACTTTGAAATTGAGCTGTTTAATCCTTCTGCTGCCACTTGGTGCACCGGGCAGGACAACTTTTTTCAATCTTGTCACCCTCTTCAGTTTCGTTCGAAAACATTTTTACGTAATGTTTTTTTTTTTCAGAAACTTTTTTTATAATATTTGAGGTACACATTTTGTAAGATGCATTATAGAGGATACTGAGTTAACGAATCGACACTTTAGGTCAACAGAGGTAGGCAGTCTCTTTTTCCGAACAGAACAGTATTTTTGTCGAAAACTACCGTGCGTTCTCTGGTGAAATATAATTTCTATTTTCTAGTTTGTCATTTTATTCAAAGATGTGACAAATTTTTTAAAAAGAAGTACCTACTCTTCCTTACAACAAGGGCTGCTCAGAATAAAATATTCTGACGATGTAAATATTTATCGACGATTCTCTACGCTCACCCTCTCTAAAGAAAGGGTTAAAATCGTGAAAATTTCTCTACCGAATAAACAGTCTCTCCACAGTTTCAATTAGAATCTTCCATAATTGTAACCGAACTTGCTGCACAAGGTACGCGGTTCGAAAAGCACCGAGAATCGGATGCTGAGCGCAATTGTATTTTAAAATCGCGTCGATATATATTGGCTGGAACTGCAGCAATGCTCTAGACGGCGATGTTGTTGGCACGATGCAACACGAGGGGCGTCGAGAGTCGTAGAGTCTTGTCGCTGCGACACCTAGCCCGGCCACCTATCCATGCATTATGCATCTAATGTTAGTTACATGAGGTATACGAAGGCGCTAGGCCCATCTTCCCAGGGCTTTCAGTTTATAAGATCGGACACCGACGTGTCTACCTGTCGTCAAAGCTTAGGCTCGTTCTTTCGTCTCTTCACCTGCCGCTTCGTTCTCCCTCCGGATCGTATAATAGCCCGGAATTTTAAACATTGACGAATACGTGACAGTTTAAAGTTCCTGTCCACATGCAACCGTTTAGTTGTGTTTCCACCTGACGAATGCACCAACGTTGCGTTAGGGTTGCAGAATCTCGACGTCTGAACATGTACTTATAGTTTAATTCTTCGTTACGAATGGACGCTGTGTGACTGTTAGATAACTTTATTGTGGGAAAATGAATTTATCCTATACTTTCTTGGCGATAGAGTTTATTTAACGCTTTCGTGATTGGTGAGACGCACATGTTCCACTTAATTACTCGAGCAGAAATTGATCTCAGTTGGGTATTCATTGGAGACGCGATGATCGATAGGGAAATAAGAGATTTGGGAAAAAATAATTCGGTCACGAAAGGGTTAACACGTTGGCTGCCATCAACGCAGCATATGCGGTCTAAAATGCATCGCTCATCTTGCTGTTAATTTTCTGATGATAGAAAATAAGAGAAAATTCCAACTTATTTCTTACATCTCAATCGCTGATAACTTTATAATCACGAATTGTGTTACTTATTAAACTACGAATGCGATACATTTATCAATATCGAGAATAAATGTTTCCAAACCTGCTCGGACACTTTCTACCGTCGAAATGTGTATTAATTCAACGATTTTAATTACGATTAATCCGACAGTCTTATTATAATTTATCAAGAGTAGAAAGGAATAGATACGTCTCGTAGTCGCCTTTTATCGACACTCGGAGCTCCCTTGAATGATAATGAGTAGCATGTATAATGGACGTGCGTATAAGGAAGAGACAGTAGGCACGTGAAATCTGGTTTTCCACGATTTTCTGCCGTTCGATCAATGCAGCGGCACGTTTTTGCGCGACGTTTGGTCTGAAAGCAGGCAGAGCGTAGCTCTTGCAACAGTTAATGGACCCGTCCTGCCACGTATCGAGGAGTTCTAATTGGTTTTCATTAGCGGTAATTAATGGGCTTGACGCGACCACGTTCGGCCAATTTACGGTAAACAGCAGTCCGATTTGTCAATTTCCCATTCTAATTCGTGAGTTCGATAATGCATGAACTACGACATCAGGTGACACGCTCCGCATCGGGCGACAGACTCCTAGCTCTCGCCGGTAGATCTATGTGCTGTTTTCTCGCAGCCGCTGTTTGCCGATATGGGGTTTTGTCGCGATCGAAAGAAAGTCGAAGCGAGATCGGCACGCGCGTCGATGTAATCTTTTCATAGTAATTCGCGATTTTGTCATTTGGAAAGAAGTGGCGTGTTCGAGAACTGAAATTCCGTGCCGCGATGGAATGAAGGCAAAACTCCCGGTGTTTCGTGTAATACTCTTAATTCCTGCGGGGAATGTAATTAAAAAGGTGGAATTGAAATTTGAAAAAAATTTCACGACGGTTTATTCGAAGTGAAGAATGTCGGAAATTTGTCTTCGTTAGAGTATATTTTTCATATTGTGTTTTATATTTGGCGCAGTTTAGAGTTGTAAAGGAGAGAAATCTTATGTAATTTTCTCATAGTGTTTAGAAATTGGAATTCCATTTGAAATGCAATAGAAACCGAGAAAAACGATATTTACTTATTTACAATAGAGAGCAGATTTCATTGTTGAAAAACAAAAATTAATTTCCTGTATAAACAATTTCCCGGACACCCAGTGCACATTTTAATTTCCACCGAAAACGTTTGAAGGGTACCATCACGGCACGTTTCTCAAAAACCGACTCGCCTCTTTATCCGCCCCTCGTTATACAATATTAAGCAGATTTCCGTGGAAAGTTTCGCGACTCAGGTAGCAGATAGCTAGGAGTGTTCGTTTGAGAGACGCCATCGAGGGAGTTGCCGAGATTAATTACCGGTATCTCTTATTCGAGAGCGGCGGTACACGATTAGATTCGAGGCAGAAGAGAGTCACGTGGTGGCGGTGGAACGTAGGAAAGTCGAGTGGGCGATGGAACCCGAAGCAGAGAGTGTACTCCGGAGCGTAATGTAATCAGGATTGCGGGTTCCCTCGTTCCGTCCTACTCTTCGCTCGTACCGCTCCCGTTGGCAAAGAAAGAGGGAGAACTTCATTTGCATATTAATCTATATAATTAACTGCCGCTAACTAATCGCTCGCGTTTAATTAACGCGCTGCTGTACGCTTCTGCTTATTCGCTCTCCTGCTGCTTCGCCGCTTGTCGTCCACTGTTGTTCCTGCTGTTGCTGGTGCTTTTGCTCGTCTTGGAAGACGTCGAGTTGCATTTGTTCGAGCGCGGTGAACGCCACGTTCCGAAGTGTCGTAAACTCGTGCACTCCTGATTAAACGGCACTTCATCCCCGCTCGATGTTCCACCAACCCTTTTTCCCCGCGCTCGTACATGCCCTGTGGTAGAACACACCGGTCAAGAGGTACAATAACGCGTTTGACGTCGGTACCAACTAAGCGACGCCGCGGTGGGGTGGGTTTCTTGCGAGGCGTCCGCTCGTTAAAGCGTCTCGTCCTGGCTGGTTTTTACCTTGACCGGCGCACAGCATGCGATTCGACGGTAAACGGGACGGGCATCGGTGATGGTAGGTCACAAGGGGATCGAATGCGCGATCGACGGCAAGAAGTTTGTGGGTTAATCGTAATTGTCGTTCGAAATTGGACCTCTTGATTGCTTTCTTTGTTCCTACGGTGTTCTCCTTGGAACTCGTGTATCTCGTACTGCGTTACATAAATTGCCGATGTACCGGCTTCGAAGTTTTTCCAGCCGCATTAACGGTTTTGCAATGTCAATTTGCCGTGTCTTCTTTTGCTGCCGGTGAGTTTAGCCGGGGGAATTGTGATTAACTCGTTGCACATATCTAATCGTTCGGCGACACCGTATGGGCCGATGGTAAAGTAGTTTCGTGATACATAAATTTATCAAATCTACTTCTGCAAAATAATTGAAAAAGGAAATTTCTTTTTGTCGTGTACGAAGATCGATCGATACTACTTCGCGCAAGTATGTACTTTAGATATTTCAACGAATCGAACCGATCAAACTCGCGTTTGACCCGACGAACTCGTACAAATGTGTCTGGCCGTTTCAGTTGAAGGGATTAAGTCTGACACTCGAGGCACACGGTGTGCCCCGGTGGAAAATGGTAGAATCGAGGAGGTATCGGCAGAAATCTTAAACCGGTACGCGCGGCTAGTAACGTGATCGCGAAGCGCGCAGGTGTTGGCTAAGCGTGTAAACACGCCACGTTCGTAAGACCGCAAGAAAATTTTAAAGGTCGCGCGCGGCATGGCTACGCCTTCTCCTCGAGAGTTCCTCTTCTTCTTCTTCTTTCTTCCTCCTCCACCTTCTTCTCCGGTGCCGTATGCCATCCGTCTTTCGTTGCTGGCCGGCGTAGAGCAGCCACCAGGCCTCCTGGAGGATCATAACTAACCAACCTGCCGGTACACGGCGTGGTTGTTTATGAAACTCGGCTGCGTTACAACGTCGCATCCCAGTGGTCGGTATTCCGCGACAATCCACAGCGGAAGCCTCGTGAATATTTATTACGCGGTCCGGCTCGAACGTGAAATAGGACGATATCGGTTCATCAAAGCCCACCTTGGGAGGACCACGTGAACGTGGGCTCTTGAGCTGGATATTATTGGCTCACGAAAATTACACCGAGTGGCACCGCGCACACATACGTTCACTTGGCTCACGTAAGCTCTCTTGCTGAAATTTTGTCAAACTTCTCGTGACAATTCTGAACACGTATATATTATACGCGTAAGAGTTACGTCTACTGTACGGGTTCGTTTCGTCGGTTTCCAAGAAGAAAGAATTTCACATCGATAGTAGGCTTATTGGTCGGAATTATTTTTTGGTAGCGCGCGTAAAAACTCCTTGCAGGGAATATCCCTGTGTTCTACCGCAAACAGTTAAGCCGAGGAATAAAGTGGTTAGGTTGAAAAATTTTCACGCGAGAGAAAAGTCAAAGAACGTAGTACACATACATACGGCAGGGTTACCGTATGATAAGTGAAGGAGACGACGATTAAATTATCCGCGTGTTCAACGTGGCCGATAATTCATCGCTTGCCTAGCGACAAGGACGATGATCATGATTATTGGGATTTGCGGCGACGTCTGTCTGAAACCGGTTGCCACGGCGGGAAAAGAAGAGAGAGAGAGAGAGAGAGAGACGAAGACGAGGAAAATCCCTTTGGTTGTACAGAGAGAGAGAGAGAGGAGAGCGTAGAGACAATTAAATTCTTTTTTAACGTGTCCAACGAGTCACTGTTAAAAGCCGCTGCATTCCAACGGATATGATCAAATTTATACTCGACCGGGGACACGGACTCACTTTCGCGATAATCCTTCAACGTGGTTAAAACATTGTTTACGACCGCCCCACCTCGTCCCGGTGTTCATTAAATCACGATGCAATTACATTCTTCGCCGCGCGCATTATTGTGCCTTCTCGTGATTCCTCCGCGTGCTGTGTGTGCGCGCATTAAACGGAACGCGTGTTTTTAAGAGGCGAATGAAACGGCATGCGCCGTTCGTTCGGTGCGCTTAATTATATGCAGAGACATCAGCGAACGACCCACGGATTCCAGTGATTCCGGTATCTGGTTTCGCATACCATCTGACGCTAATCATTTCTTTTTTTTCTTCCTCTCTCGAAAGGCGTGGCAGGAACCTCTTCGAGTCGTTCCATCGATCGAAGATCGATAGTCCGTCGGTCAAGTAGATTCTCGATCCTTCGATCGTGTCCAGCTCTAACGTTCGATTGTTCGAAAAATCGGGATCTTACGCAACTGGTGCGGCGAGGAGACGCGTTGTGTACGCGTTATGCAAATCGACATGGTTGGAAGGCCCGCGAACAATGCCGCAATTGACTTCTGTAATAAGCTAGTTTACCATATCTGCAGATCGAGATCGTGACGTGGGTCCGCGAACGTCTCTGTCCGTCTCTAATTTCCCCGACGACTGGTCAGCTCGTTTAGCTGCTCGTTTCACGCGTCCAATGGAATCTGGTCGATCCGATGGAAAAGCTAATCCCACTTTAATACCTTTATAATTGTCCGAGTTGTACTAATCGTGCTATCAGGAGCCTCGCGATGCAAAACGACTTCGATCTTAGGTATTCTTCTTCTCTTTTTTTTCCAACCGGAATTTATAAGCTTGTGACGTCTAAATTGGATTAAAAGATTTGTCAATTTTTTGCTCTATCGTCGAGGCTCGTTAGAGTAACGCGAGTACACCAGATTCTCTGTAACGAAATATCTAAGATTTCACGCACTGTCACCTCTCCTCTGAAGTGAATACTTTTTTAGCTCGCTTATCCGCACCTAAAATCTCCGCTTTCCAATCGCCGCGACTCGTTCAAAAACTCTCTCGTTTGCTTGCATAATTAATCTGCCGGCGATTAAGAGGATTACGCGTATATACCTCCGGGAAAATCGCATCTATGTAATCCTCCCTCTTCTTCCTCCTCCTCTTTTTTTTTTTCACTCCCTTCTTTCTCCTCGTCTCTTCGTAACCAAGCGAGTAAATACCGCTTGGTGTTTCGAGCAAAAGAGCCGAGGCTTGTGGGAATACGTCTGATGAGGTGATTACAGGCCAATTCACGCTAGACAGTCGCCGTGATTTTTCCACCGCTTGTCATTGCGCAACAGTCATAAAATTATAAGGAAGACTAGCGCCGATGAAATCGGTCGTCGTATTCTCGTCGGCTTTAAGGCAGTCGTAAAACAACATCGTTCCTGGCCGATTGCTGCTGTATCCTACCACGCTACAGTGTTCTTTCGCAATTAATACGCTCGTGCAACACATTCGCGGGTCATCGAATCGGTCAGAAAATCTGGTCGGACGATTTTCCCTCTTTATTCCCGCACCTCTTGGGTCGTTTCAATTTGTCACGCTTCGGTAGTGGTAATTAAAGTGCTTCATCGGCGAACGTTAAACGCGAGGAAAAACGTGGAAATCCAATCTTTTGTTTCGTTTCGTGCTAAGAAAGAAATAGGTTTTACTTTTAACTGGTTTAACGACTGGTTAATGGTTTACATCGGTGAATTACGATTTTCAGCTGGTTTACGAGCGTTGCAGCGAACTGCTGTTTCGTTGATCATTGATCAGCTTGCTTGTTAACTTTGCACGTTTCTTTTTTGTGGTTATAGGTGTTAGGTTCAGTTTTTTGTTCTATCGGTGAAGTAATGTTTAGTAATTATCAGTGTTGCAAGTTGGCACTTGCGAGTGTAGAGAGCCATGTGAGAGAAATTCTCGTGAATTGATCGAATTCTTTAGAAACTCTTCTTCTTAACCCTTTCATTGCTGTTGGATCCTAAAGGTGGTTTAAAAATGTGCTCTCACTGTGCCCTTGGTGCCTGTAGGCACTTTGAAAATTTGCTAGCTCTTCCACTGACTTTTCAATTGAAATTTTAAAATTTTAGAAACATTTTAATACCGTCTGCCACGCATTACGTACTAAAATCTGCCGCAGTGAAAGGGTTAAGAAGGTAAATCTTTCACTTATTAATCAGAATGTACGCATTCACGGCTCGAATAGCTCGTTCGGAAGTAAAATTCATCTAAAATTCTATCATCGTGAGAACGACGGATAGATCAGTTCGAAATCACGATCGAAAGCCTTATCCGCAAGTTAGACACCTCGTTTCGTTAATTCCCCGAAGTTGCCAGGTTTCACACCGAAGAGTGCGATTTAGTTGGGTCTCTTTTTGCACGCAATTTTCCAGCCGACCACTTAAAGGAGACTTAGTGCTATTAGGCCAGACAAGTCACTCGAGAAATAGCTGTTTCGGTTTGCACGGCACTCTGATAAACGTTCGACTCTGGTATCCGGCTCGAGCGAGTAATTAAATTGATTGACCGTTCCGCGACTGCTTAGAGTTCGGAGTCGCCTTGTCTCCAGCAACAGAAGTTCCACGGCTTGGATAGAACACAAAAGGCCCGGAGGAGCTTAATGCCGCCATTACCGATGCTGATGAGTCCCCTTCGTTACGAGGCAACCCGTAAATCTCAGCGAACCGTGCTCCCCTTGACTCTTTCCACGGGTTTCTGCGTTTCTTTCTCGCCGTCGTTTTCCCGCCGCCGCTCTTTGTCCGATGTCGACGAGCGGCGCTAGTTCACAATAGGAGCGTACAGTCTCTCATTGTTCAATCCTGGAATCGCTTTGGACGCGGCTCGTAAAATCGCTGACAGGTCTCGATCGCCGACGCCGCGGCTCTGCCTCTGTTACCGCTGGAATTAATCGCGAACGCGGGGAAACCGCGCGCTGACCGACAGCTTAATGGTGTCGCACCGATGCGTCCAGTACTTACGTTCCAGTCGAAATACTTGTCACGTTTTTCGAGACGGAGGATTTTTACAGTAAATTACTTTTTTCCCTATATCTTCGAGAATTTTTGAAGTGGAGGAAATGGAGTATTTGTTTGAATTATTTTTTTTTTTTATAAATTGAGATCAATTTTTGTGTGAATACTCAAGCGGGATATGTGCATCTCACTGCTCACGAAAGGGTTAAGTTAATTTTATATTTGAAGGAGTGCACAGGGTGTAAAAATGAATAAAAATGTGTAGAACGTGAGTTCTGATGTCAAAGTGATTCAAAAATAAAATGTAGATTCACCCTTTTCCCGGTTTCGAATAATTTCTCTTCTCTGCAGCATTTAAGGACCTAACCTTTAATAAAGACAATTACTCCTCGGATCTCGTTTATCCCAACAGTATGCCCTCCAAGTGCTTATTAATGAAGATCCAGAAAATTAATCCAGTCCGTGTAATACATTGTATCGTCGTTATTAACCGAAATTCGTCCAGATGATTTTTATAATTCCTCAATGGCCCGGGCGATCTCTTCAAACGAGGACTTGATCATCGGACTAATTAGATTTGCGATAATCGCCGGTGTGGCGTTACGAAAAATTGAATGTATCCGACGATTACGATCAGACCGACCCGCCACTTTGGGGCAATAAACGACATGGAATCGTGACGGGGGGATGCCCGTTTACGAGCCTGGATTCGGCATTAAAGGCAATAACGCCCACGCTCTCGTATCCGCCTCGGCCTCGTGGTACCGGGCATAAAGATTGCGCGGCCTTAAAAGGCGGACGAAACGTCTCTTTATCCGCGGTATTGTTCAAAAAGAGAAATTACGCGCGTGTCTGCTTCTGCGAAAAATGATCCGCCGTTCATCGTAAAAGCACGCTGCCCCTGGATTTTAACCGTGGCCTCTGTGGATTCCGTGGAATCCAGGGGAACAGTCCGGGAGATGAAGGAGAAGGTCTTGACCGAATTTTGCGGGAGTTCGTATTGAGAACCACGAGCTTGTAACGCGATCGGAGCGTTTTTACCTGGCACCGTGTGTAAAAGTGACCGTAGGCGCGAAACGAAGGGCGGGAAAGAGGAGGAGGATGACCTACGATCCTTTAACAAGATGCGATCTCACAGTTCGTTAAGGGTCCGCGAGAGAAATAGGCAAAAACTGCGGATTCGTTGAGTGCCTGGAGCGAGAGAGCAAGTTTCTTTACAGGTTTGTTAGAACAGCGACAGAACCGAGGAAAGTAAATTTCTCGGGAAATCTGAGCAAAAACTACAGGTTCGTTAAGTATCTGGAGTGATAACAATCATTATCAGCGTGTTTCACGAACTCTGGCAATGCTTACGAAACGTCGGAATACTTTTTCCATAAGGACAAGATGTACACCTGAGAGTCTCAATAACAATTATAATAATTATGCTTGGGGCTGTGAACGGCTCAAATCTTCTATATCTGAATTTTTCGGAAAATCGCTTCGAAATGTTCATCGCCGTAGAAAGTTATCGCTTACAAAATGTTACGATACGACAAAACAAGAATTTCTCTCCACTCTAGAAAGCACCACGAACACTTCCAAGTATGAAAAATGGAAAAGCAAAGTAGCGCGAGTAAAAGTAAGAAAAGCAAGTGTGGCGCATGCGCGAAAGGTAGTAGCGCGCGACAGTGCACATATTTATCCGGGCGCAGGAATCGAATGGTATCGTTCGGTTCGACGCGGTTAAGGCCAAGGTAATTGCATTGTACGCGGTTGTTCTTTCAAACGCCAATCACCGGCGACAAAACGTTCGTCGCGCCGAGGCGAATCGCATTTGCGGCCGGACGGCGCCGCTCTTAAACCTGCTCCTACGGTTCTCCATCTCGTCCTGTCTCCTCCTCCTGTGTTCACGTTGACGTTCGAACCCGTTCGATCCTCTAGTGTTGCGAAACCGTCCCGCGACATCCGCCAGATTTTACATTCGGAATCGCGTGCGTTCTCTTCGCGTTCTCGAGGAGGAGAGCGAGAAAATCGTGTCCCGACCGACTTGTTCTGCCCCGTGTAAATTTCCTATGCAGAATTTCCGACCACGAACCCGGTGTGGCAACCGTCCGACGAATAAAAAAATCGACGATTTACGCGCCAATAAACTATCGCCGGAGTTTAATCGTTCCGTGGAAACGTTACGCTTCCGGTCGGCGATTTTATGTTTTCGGCGAGTATGCTCGCAAAGAGGAAACTCTAGGAAAATTTTTTTCTCGACAGGTAGCCATATGGTTCTCGCTGGTCTCGCTAGTCTTACGTGTCTTTCTCTCGATCGTTTAAATCAGGTAACGGAGTTGTGCTCCATGCTGGTTACTTGGCTGTGTTTCAGCCTCTTCAAGGGGAAAAGAGGCGGTATGACAATCACGTAAATGCGCGGAAACGAGGCTGGACTGGTCCGCGTAGATCAGAAGACAGCGGCCGCGTTTGTACCTGCGCTGCTCGATGCACATAAATGAATAATCTGCCGAAGACTACCTAATCGTTTCTATACGTCCTGAATCGTAGATTCAGTTAGGAGGTAGCAGCGATAATTCTGCGATATTTTTAAGGATCGTCGAAGGCAATTAGCTAGGTGTATGTTTTACTTTCGTGCAATTTAGGACAGGTAGTTGACACGTTCGCTACCACGGTTCTGTAGCATCGCTCGCTATCCTTGGAATTATTTTCACTTGCGTTCTTAACATCTATATGTTTTCTCAGTTTTACTTGATACGATGCATTGTACACCTGATATTTATGAAATACTCAAAATGTGCATTTTTTAGGATGTGACGCTGGTAGCGAAGGTGTTAAGCTTTTAGATGTCCATTTAACGATAGTTAATCTTGAGAGCTCTTTCAAATTTTGTATCCATTTGAGAAATTTTACTCCGAAATAGACACCAAGAGAATTCTTACCGAGAGCTTACTATCAGACAGAACTCTCAGAACTAAGGTTCATTTATTCCACGGTTTGTGTTCAAATTAGCGTGAGATAATATAGAGACGATGAACGTGGAACAATTTTTTGCCCTTATTATTACGCACAATATTATGAAAAAAAAGGAAAAAGAGACGTAGAAAGCGCAGTTGATGAATGAAACCTTGGAAGCCATGGCGCTTATTCACTGGAGAACAGTGTGAATGAAATAGTATGTTGGTCGTTCGTTTTATTTGAGCGTTAATTAATTATTTCTAACAAGTACACAGGCAGTTTGTTACGCGGATTCACTCGCCTATTGAACCAGAGGCAAGTGTCGACGAGAGGCCGTGGGGTTAAAGGAGGATAACTAGTTTCTATAAAACGACGCAGAATACCGGTGTTCCTATTTCCACGCTGGACGCTCGTAAACTATTCGAAAATAACTGTACGCTATAGCAGTAATTCCTTCTCTTCTTTCACGCGGCATGATTCTTTCTCTAGATTCAATGTATCGACAGGGGAAAATGATTTGTACGACGGGAGGAAATATTGGATGAGTCAGCCTATTTGACAATCCTGAATTATGCGTGAACGTGCTCGTCGTGTGGGATTTACACGGTATCGAGATACGCGACAAGCTTTGCCGGCTTTTTTCCTTCTCTACTTTGTACCTGAGCCTTTAATTTACGAACGAGAAAGGTACTTTTAAAAAATGGCGTATTGCAAGTGGATACCGAAGAACAATTTTTCACGCCACACCAATGATACTTTGCGAGAGCAAGTATTTTCTAAAATTTTTCCTCGCATAATGAACAAATATTTTTGATTTTTATCCAAGGAGAGAAGGAAACTCAGGTCACTTTCATAATCACCGACACATGTACACTACTATTTTTCCACGATGCTCTTTATTTCTATAAGCAAAGATTTAACCCTTTGCACTGGAAGGCCCTTTTTTCTATAAGGAAGTAGCAAAAGTTCATGTAATTTCTTAAAACTAATATTTCTATCAGAAGTTGGTTCTTCCAAACTATTTCACCGCTGAGATCTCTAAGCACAGAGGTCCATAGACCTGCTGTCTTGGTCATCTAATGGTAAATCTAACGTCGCTTCTTAGTCGCCTCTCGAGTGCAAAGGGTTAATTAAAAAAAAGAAATACAATTCTTCCGAAAAAACTGATCTTCGAACAAAGAGGAAGAGGTACACGGTGTGTATCATAGTTACCGTTGCACAATCGTTACACATCATACAGTCCTACGTATTCATCAACTTTGTAGATTTTCCCCGCTACTCATGCGACTAATTCGTTTTTCTCGTCCCTGGAGTACCTACTCCGATAGCATATTGTCGCCGCGATCGATACCGGTCTGAGAACAGGCCGGAACGCGGGCGATCGCGTCTACTAAGGGGGCATATACCTGCAAGAAGCTCGCGTAGGCGGTTGGTAAGCCGCATTGACGTTACTTAACCACTTAAGTTACTTACGGCCGGTGCTGTTATTGTCGAACGTGCTAATAGATCGGCGGCTTCCATTTCTTCAGCAATAATAAATTATCAAGCCTACCGGCCGTGTGTCGTAACGTGAGTAGGCTCGTGCCGGTGCCTCGAGTTAGGTACTCTAGTAATTCGAAGGGTGAGAGCCACTCAAACGTGTGACAACTCGATCGACTTATATATTTCATCGATTTTACATCAGATACACAGTACACACAACTCTCGCTGTAGGTGTAAAATTATTTTCTTTTCACCAATTAGAGGAAATTAATTTTTCTTCTATCCCTTTTTAAAATTTCTTTTATCCGTTTTTGTTAATGCAAATTTAACTTGAGAGTAATTACGGTTCCATGTAATGCACGTTCCTCTTGAGGTATTCCATGTTCCCTTCAATTTTGCACGATGTTAACGAGAATGGAGGAAGATCGGTAGAGCTGGAATTAGAAAATTGCGAGTAGGGAAGGATCTCGAGTAGGAGAATAAGGAAACTAGGAGTTCGGTATAAATCAAAGCTTATACGAAGCCGTTAAACCGTTTTCATTGCTGATATAACGTTGTAACCCTGTTAATAAATACCGTATGGTGGAGAGGTCGCGAGATATCTGGCAAGTACGCGTGCGAATCGTCTGTTTTATGGCTGACTGTTCGGCTGGGATTGGTAATTTCATCGATCCGAAAGGCATCCCCTAGGTAAAAGAACGCGAGAGAGAACGGCCGGTCTCGGTCCTTTCACCATCCACGACGTTCCTCCGCTGTTTAGTCTGCGCGAAATAAATAATTGATTTTTTTATTCCCAACCGGCGGTTCAGAGCTGGCGCTCGATGGAACCAGAAGCGTCACGAGCTCTAGGCGAATAGTTGTACGGGCGTCGGGTTCGACTTCCTCCTTTCGACTCGCGGGAGAAAGTCATTGTTGTTGGCGGTTTCAATGAAGTTTAAGTAACCGACCTAGCCGCACAGATATATCATTGTACCTTTGTGGCGCCAAGACATTGTTACACCAACGCGCCGCCGGTGGGTGTGCATTGTTTTATGGGCACCCGTGACGCGAAAACTTCTGCTTCGAGACCTCCGTTCGGCCTGTAACTCTCCACGGATACCTCGTGTCTATCTCTGTAATTACAACGTGCAAGGAAAACTAGCGGAGAGCGAAAGAACGAGAGAAAAGAGCGAAGAAAAGAATAGGGAAGAAAGGAAAAAAATGTGCTATTTAGAAACGTTCTACGGCGATACGCTCGTAAAACGCTCGAGCGTATATCGACCGACTGTAGGAAACCCTTTAACGTCGCTAATAGCCGATATTAGTAATAAATTACGAGTAGTACATTGTGATTACACGAGTATCCCACTAAATATCACGTGTGATTCACGGTCGACCGCGGAACGGCGCCAGCGATCTTTATGTACGATCGTCTCGCGATCGTATCGCCGCTCCTCTTTTATTTTCGCCGAACGAAAGTTAAGACGCCGTTAAGAGGAACCGTAACGAGCCTCGAGCTTTAGTATTCCACTTTCGTCGTTGTCGTCGTCATCGGGAGAAAAGGACAGACAGGTTCCTGCCACGGGTTGAACCGTGGTGTTCCGCGTGTACCGCGATATTTAAACGTCAAAGGAAGCCCGTGAAACGTCAAAACGTATGTAAACGAGCGTGTAAATGGAAACGCGCGCCGGCGTGCGTGCGCGTTCCTGTATCGGTAACGAGGAGTGTATTTATTCGCCGGATCGCGCCCGCCAAATGAAACAACATTCGAAACGATCCAGCTCTCGGTCCGGGACCGAGAATCGATTATTACCATTACACACCTGCGATCGTAAAGATCTTATTTGCGACTAATGAATTTGCGCTGGTCCCGTTTACGCTGTGCCATTTTAGGGGAACGTTTCGCGAATGAAACGATCTGCCTTTTCCTTTGTAAGCAATTAATTCTCCGCTTGTACGAGGCAATTTCGCCTTTTTCACCGTTTTATGCTCTTTTGGAGTGCGTACGCGCCCCGGTTTCGTAAGTAATTCGGTTTCCCTTATGGGTGGTCCACGATTATATTTGGTTGTACTACTGGAAGAAGTTCGGTTAACCGTGACGAGTAAAACTTACTTTCCTGTTGTGTTTTCAACATGATGGTTGATCGATTTACGTGGAATTGAAATAGGTTCTACTGTGAATTAGATTTTCTAGCCGTCAATTCAATCTACTGTATTAGGTTGGAACAGTAGGAACATTTCGATGCGTGAATTCTGCTACTGTCTCAACTAATCAGGTCCATCACGTATTAGAATATTTCGTTTAAAATTCGTGACGTTGTGTCTTGAGCTGTCGGAACAAAAGTGTCCAAAAGATCAACTCGATGTTCTATTAACCTCGTAGTTCTATTTTTTATACGTTACAAGTGCTGGATGAATTTATAATTCGTTGACAATCGGCACTTAGCACATGCAAAATGAAATTTCCAATTTATGTGACAAAAAGTGTAGAAAACGTAGTCTAGATTACAATCACTCTAAAATTCTAGCGATTTAGAATTTTTTCCAATTAATTTTCTAATTTTGAATATTTCGAGGTGGTAAAACGTTACTTCTTCTTTCCCATCGGTCGGAGATTAACGTTTTTGCAGACGGGGCAAACGATGTCTGACTCTGAATCCAGGATGAGCAATCTCGGGGAGACGATATCGGTGGATCGAGTTACGATCCGCTCGCATTTAACACGAGCCCGATCGTGATTTTAACATTTATTTCGAGCACGTTCCGCTGGTGTAATCGAAGGAAACTCGTGCAGCTTAATACATCTACGGTCACGTACACACCGAGTCTGACAACACGTGCCGTGTTCTACTTGCATGATCCGCCGCGATCGCTCTCGCTCGCTAGATCTGCATTAATCGGCGCTCGTCATGACGAGATACCTCTTTCGATCTTTGTACACCCTTGAAAAAGAAGTGATTCAAAAGATTGGCAAATTATTTCATATCACTTGTTTCTTCATCTTCTTTACTTTAGACATTTGCAAGCTTCCTAATGTATATAGACAAAATTCTGTTTTAGTGATCGTTCCTTAATCTTTCTAATTTGTTTAAAAATTGCAATTGATCAATTAAAAAAGCATCTAATTAATAGCCTGTAATTCGTGAGATGTAAACCCAGCTTGCGCATAATCACAAAGCAAACGAACCCTGATGAAGCTGGTCGAAACGTTGGAACAGGAGAACAATCAAACCCAGCTTAAACCCGAAAGCGCCTCGATCGCTAATTCGACCAATCCAAACCGCGAAGATCTAAAATCTCGATCAATCTGTTACCCGTAAAAGTCAAAGTCCTTAAAACTTAATACCTACTTTCTTCAAAATAAAGTCACCTCTGAAATTTCTATTCCACTCTTTAATTACACGCTTCTCCCAAGATAAATGAAGTTGAACCAGATCGAGGTAAAAATTAACAACGATGATACGGCGAACCGAAATTTCAAAGGTTCCACGCGGTATCGAGAACACGGTGTGTATGATAATTTCTTTCATCGCCAGCGGCGAATTTAATCGCGACGGAACCGCGGGCGTTTCTTTAATTCGCCGCGTTGCCTCATTTGCGAGCACGCGGGCGCTAATCAGCCGTCAAAACGTTGGTAATAACTGGAGCGGCAAGGAGAGCAGGCAATTATTATTAATTACACCGTGTTGCCGGAGGGGGAGAAGATTGACAGGTTCCATATTTAAACTGAAATCTCCTCGTTATGTAATCGCGCGCAGGCTGGGCTCGCTTCCATTACACGTACATACATGTATACGGATCCGTAGCCGCGCTGACAACACGTGCCACACTTCTGCCGCATGATTTGCGTTACGTGCAGGCGCAAAGATTTGCGGAGTACACGTAGGAGCGGTCTCGGCTCGACCTGTCGGCTTCGTGGTTGCTCTCCCTCGCTTTCGTGCCGGCAAATAGGAGGCTGCCGAGACTTTCACCCGGGGGCCGTGCTTGGAAAAATGCTCCAACCGTTTCGCTTGGGAAAATTAAAAGGCTCGAACATCGGCTATCGACGACACGACACAAATTTTCTTCCTCTTCGGTGTGCCTGTGCAGCTTTCTTTTTGCTTTTTTTTTTTCTTCGGTGAACGAGCGAAGTGTAGGTGTTTTTCTTTCAGTTTTCTTTTTAGCGAACCGGCGAAGTGAAATTGAAACAACGGCGGAATTAACGGCCGAGTTCGCTTCGATGTTTAGATTAGGATTGTAGCGTAAGAGTGTTAAGCTAAGGCGACCAGCTGTTTTTTCCCCCCTAAAATTAATTACCTTTTCCCTTCGCCACGGCTGGCGAACTTGGAGTTTCGAAATTCGTAATTAAGTTGCCCCGGCACGCGTGCTCTTTGCTCGAGCGTCGCTAATTACCCGTTCGTCCTCTTCCACGGTGCTCGTGCTCGAAATGAGCGTGGAACGTTGATGTACGCAACCGCGGTTAGATACCACGTAGATAATTGGCGGAGCCCCGGTTCCCGTATGCAAATCTTCGCGAAACTGAACCCGCCGACCTTATTCTCCTTAGGGTGTTTCGGTAATAGAGTTCTTTAACGGTATTGTTCGCTTTTTATTTGTGGGTTTGTTTGTTCCAGGGGAAAGTCTTTTCTTATCTCTTTAGGAGAGAGATGACGTTTCTTGGTTCCAAAATATGAAATACTTGTACAATAGCAGACGTCGTTTGTGTCTTGTGACGTACATGATTAAACTACGTTATTGATCGAAGTATGAAATCATCTTATCCGTCCAATCAAAATTATTCGAATTTGAAATTCAGCCAACGCAATTGAACCGAGCACGATTTCAATGCATCCAATTAAATTCGAATTGGAAATTCCTCCATGGAAATTCAGACAGCTGTTTCGAAGCACCGTGCATCGTCACCGACGCGATATAGTGTTAAAGATGAAATTTACTATAATTATCTGAGAAACGAGCAGTTTAACGAAAATGTTCAACCGGTTTACCCGGCTCGTTTCGTCCAAATCGAACGATCCACCTTAAACGATTTCCACCGGTGGACACCTTTAACGTCGGCAGATCGGCGAAGAAAAAACCGCGAGAAAAGATGGAGTCTGGTAAGGGTCAACGAGCGTGGTTACACCAGGACAGGTCGAGTTATTTTAACGAATGTAATTATACGAGAGGAGTCGGCCGATTATAAGCGTATGAAACGGTCGGTCGGTTGGACGCGGTTGGGGGGCAGTTCTGGCCATTTCTTAGCGGCCATCGCCCAGCGTGATCGTATCGCGCTCCTACTATTAGTACGATGATATATGTCATCATTATATCCTCCTTATTGCGTTAACCGCATCCTGTGATTTACGTCCCAAGGACCTGCTTCACTTCCGTCCTTTTTTTCCTCTCGTTTTACGACCCAGCCCGTTTCGCCAATGACTCAACGTTTGATACAACGTGCCGATGCGCTGCCACAATGTTTATGGTCCCCCCTCATGCATGCCGCACGTCTTTTTTCCTTTTGATACCGTATGACTTATTATCCTGTCCTCGTGGGCGGAGTGGAAAAAGTCGTCGCGCTCCTCTGTGAAAGACGCATGAAACGCGAGGTGAAATGTGTCAAGGTGCGACCAGGAAAGGTGTGAAACTGCATTAAAAGCGTCCACTGTCGAATTTTCTTTTTTGTAATTATTTACTTTTCTAGCGTGTAATATACAAAATGGGCTCCTTTACCTTGTAGCACTGAGTACACATGTGTAATATCGGAGCCTCCATACCAAAAAAACAAAAAAGGGAAACCAACGCAAAGAAAAATAGAGAGGGAATTGTCAGCATAGTGTGCAAAGTTTCGGCTTGTCAGCTGGAGATCGTGGGTTTTCGATTCCCTTCGGATCCCTAAAAATTTTTCCTCGGTTCCTTCACACGTGACAAACGCGAATTACATTCGCGACGTTAATTAACCTTCGAACGGCGGATCTCGGGTCACCACTGACCCAGCGTTTAAATGTCTCTGAAGTAGATGTAGACTTCAATTCCCGGTTGCTCCCTCAAATTTTTCCTCAGCTCGTACAATGTTACGCTATCTAATAGTACGAACGTCGTGAAAATTTCCTGTAGGTACGTAACAATTTCATGCTAATCGTGAATTCACTATGCTGTCACGGCCTCCTCAGACGTTCACGGAAGACGTCGCAGAGAGGATTCTGTTCGTGGTACCTGAATATTCGTACGGGACACCGTACCTTGGTCGACTGTTATGGAAGACGCGGCGAGGCTCACGTGAATCACATCGTGTACGCGGATAGCGGTAGTGGCTCGGCCAGTAAACATCGGGAATATTGGTATAATATGTAGATCTAAGCATGTACGTGGGTTGTCGGTAATGCCCTCATAAATCAAGGCCCTCCATTGTTTTCTCTCATTGAATGACCCGAGCGTAGCTTGCACGGTAGTCCACTCGCATTCCATATTTCTGTTCGGGATATTGCCGGTGGTGTCCTGTATAAATCCTAAACGTTTCGAGGATTAAAGACTCTCTTATTGGGAGTTCCATGAGCGAGTCAATCGTTTTTCAGCGTGGTCGCTTTGAGCAGGTGTAGGCATTTACTTAATCATGCGGCTGTTGCCTCTCTTTCGGTCCTTCCGTCTTCTTTCCTGGCGTTGAAGTGGCATTGATGGCTGGTCGTTAGTTGTGGTTTACAGTTTTAAACAGGCCTGGCAATCGGAAATGGCAAACGTGCATAGAGTTCCCAGCTGAAAGTCATCTATTTCGTGTCAGTTGTTGGCTGTACGACGTTGGTTCTCCATCTTCTTTTCGTTATGGAGCGATTGCTGTCTGCCTGTGGACAGATCGTGTTATAATTTTGAATTTATTTTGTGTTTTACGGAGCACGCCGCAGATTAACCTAGTCACGTCTATGAAGACAGATTACGGGCTCTGATGAAATGCTCACTGTGGATATACGTTATAGTTCGAAAGCTCGGGGTAATTACTTTATCTTCTGTTTTATTAATTCGTTCGGGTTAATGGAAAGTATTCGCGTAGTCTTCTTAACTGAGCGTAATTTATAACACGAGGATCGCGTAATCATTTCGTTTGCGAAAATTGAAAGGTTCGGAAGTATTAACGTCTCGAGCATCGAGTAAAATCTTCAGGTGATGAGAAAAACGAAGAGATCTTCAGGTAGATGGTGTATACGTGCAAATGAAACGTAGAGATGAGCATTTTAAGTATTTATCGGTATAAAATAATTTTTATGTTTCTCTTTGTAAAGTATCAGGATTGTTGTAATATAAACATCTCAGTTTCGTGCCGTAGAACCTTTCAATTGCACCGACAATTACTCTTTTTAGTTCCCAATTACACACTGATTAGCTAAACTGTACACTATTACACATGTATCTCTCTACAAAATCAAACACTATAAAATGCGACCATCACCCCATCAACATAATACGCAACAACTCGTTAATACTTCACAAAACAATTTAGACTGTTCGAAAACCTATTTACCACGTTACATCAGTCCATCTTTAATTCAATTCCGAGCCATGAAAACCGTACACGTAAAAGTTGCACAGCCCGAAGTTGTAGGTAATACGAAAAATATTTCGACTTTAATACCTAACAACAAGTAGAAAGCTTCGTAAAACACGTGAACGAAAAAAGAAACCACCCAGCTCAGCCGCATACTCTCTTCCCTCGATACTCGAAAGTCAGCTGACATATTTATAGCAGCGTGTCGAATTGCTCTCGGAACTCGAAGTCAAATTTCACGGTGGATACATTCGTTTATATCCGAGCGTGATCGAAAAGCCAGTGGAACGATCGAAAACGGCCGAGCATCTTCATGCCTCTGTTGTACTCCGGAAGAAGCCGAGGCGCGAAGATTGGGGGCGAGATCGGATTAACAGGGATTGCCCTTTCGAGCGGGCGTCCGTCGTGAGCACGTAATCAGCCCGGTTCGACGATTAATGTTATAAATATTCCGCTAATGCCCGGCTGTTACGTAAGCGTTTCACGTCCTTATTGCTAGCAGCTGCATATGGAGAACGGCGCGGCGCGGCGAGGCTCTCGCATTCGTCGATGATTTCATACATTATTTCAAAGCCGCCCCACCTGGTTGCCGGCCAAAGGGGAGGAGACGAAGCGTATATCGGCTTCTTACCGCAAATCACTTTCATAGTCCCGTTTTTACGGCCGAAAGTTATAATTTATGGTTCGCCGGATTGGCGCGAGAAACGGATTACGCGCGTGACCGCCGTGGATCACTTTTACCAGAAGCTGCGCGCGGAGAGCTTGAAAAGCTCTCTCTCTCTGTTTCTCTGCTCTGCTCGCCATTAGCACAGCGAAAGACGTGGCGTGGGAAAGGAGAGGAAGGCAAGGAGCGTGCGTGCACGCCTCCGTGTTCCGTCGATCGGCTCGCGTTTATGCCCGCGTTCATAAACTTAGATCGGCCGTCCAGCCTCGCTGATAATTAAGAGGCAGCTCGTCCGCTCGCGCGAGCTCGTTAATTAGGAATTTTCCTTTTCAAGAGGTCATTTTTACCGACCGAGCCGCGGCTCATTTGCATTTAATCGCGCCCGCTCGCGCTCCATAAGCTCCCGCGCGTTGGTCGCCGCCGCTCAGCTTCGTACCTCCACTAGAATTATACACCGTCGTTGCGAAATCGACAGTCTCGCCTTGGCTAAGTTTGCCTTTGCTCGCGAGAAAAATCGTGGAGCAGCGTCTCGCGGTGGATTTCACGGAAAACTTCGTGGAATCGGCGAGGAGCATCGGTAATAACACCTACCACACGTGCTTTGTTTGACGTTTCACGGAGGTAATAAGGCAATCACGGCAAGTTCGCGCAAGGTGAAATTGTTTCATCGATTTCTAACGCGGAAACGAGGATTGGCCTTTAGCCTGGACTCGTCCCGTGGCGTGCTGGCATAATCGATGCATTTGGAGACGGGGTGGGGAACGCACACCTATATTTGGGCTCGTTAATGCGTGCCAGCCGTGTCCAAAGGAGCCGATTCAATTTCAGCGGCAATCTTGCCGCATTACGGAAAATAGGAGAAATCTAGCGAAAGTAAACGTAACATCGGCGAACCGTGTCTGTTGCAACCGGTGTGTAATAATGTAATATGTAATAATAATAAGGGGGATAATAACGTACGCGTCGAGCTGCCAGAATATAGGCAGACGTAATGAACGTACGCAATGTGTCTGTGTTTTCACCCCGTTAGCTGCGCCTAAGGATCGTTTCCTCTCTAATTTCGCGACCTCCGAGGATCGCTGTTTAACCGAGGAGTATCGTTAATTTGACAGCACCGATATCGTGGAATACGTTTCTTTCAAAGTGTCTTTCCTCGAATTTTATCGCACTGTTGCGTAAATCTGCGATGCGTATTTTACAATTCCTCGCGTTGGAATAGTGTATCGGGTTGTCGAGGCACGAGTAACGTTCGTCCGAAAGGAAAACACTCGATACTCTTTTTAACGAAGCAACTTTATCAGTCCGTTTATTCAGTGGACGTTCGAGGGGAGAGATTTTTTCCACGACGTTCGACAAGCTTTTAGATCACGTTTACGTAAGATTTCTGGCCCCTCGCGAGTCATGAATATGAAAGAAGCATTTAGTTCCAGGTTTTTAATCGGGGAACCTGAGTGGTGAAAGCGATGTGACTTTTTAGAAAAAATTTGAACGACGGAAAGTGTCAATTAGCGTTACGTGGTTTGTGCAAGGGAAACGTATCGTAAATGTTACTTTACATATTGGAGAAGTGTAACTTGTTTATTTTTATTTCGGTTAAAAGATGTTCCTTTTTTGATGTTCGAGTAAGGCAAGATTTTTCTCTTTTAAAAGTTAACATACGGATGGAAATACTGATTTTAATTGGTTGGAAAGTGAAACTTAAAGTTGCTGCATTTTCATTTTACAGATTGAAGTTCATACTTTGTCGTTTCAGAAGTATACGTTACAGAGACATAATTATCTCGTTCCAGAATTATTTTCTTCGCTACATTTTCGATTTCAAACCCTCTCTTGCTCTCTCTCAGTTTCCCAAAAACTTTCAAGCAAAATATCAAGATCGCCAACTAGGTCGCAAATTCTCTCTCTTGGATTCTTTCCAGTTTATTCCAGCCGTAACTTCCTATTACTGTTTACTTCGTCTTGAAGATCGTCAACAACTTCTTTGTCACGCCTCGACCTCTTTCTAATAGTTAATCTTTTCCCGATCTCTCCCAAAATATACGCGAATTTCTCGATCATCCTGATACAAACAGTTCGATGTAAAAAAGTACTTGAAAAAATAGTACTTCCTACGAAACGTTCTCCGTCGTTTCCCCGCGATTCTTTCGTGTTGCAAGCTAAGTGCAGAAGCGATTTACGTTGACACTGCGGCAAGATGCGATCTTAATTATTCCAGCGTACCGGCGAGGCTACCGTCGTTCCTCGGCGACCCTTTCTTTCGTTTCACTCCAAATGACTGGTTGTAATTGATCCATTAGAGCGCCCCTGCTGTTTCCTGGCTGGCCGTACGAGCTTAATCGTGTCGCAGAATGCAATTCCGCGAGGTGTTCGCATCGATTCGCGTCGGCGCCGCCGGAAAATTGCGCTGTTCACCGCGTGTGCTCGTCTTTTCCCCGCGTTCCCCGTCGAGGCGCGTTTATTCGAGTATGGCCACACAACGCGCACTTTGAACGAACGTCGACGACGACGACGACGTTCCTCGCGAGGGAAAACGAAGAAAAAACCGCAGTCGTAAAATGAAACGGAATACACACTGCGGTTTTTATGTTATGCTTATCGAGAGTCATACGATGAAATAGGAAAATTTACGTGTGAATAAACGCGATGGGATATCGATCTGTCTAACGTTGTTGCGTTCGTTTATTACTGTTCGCCGCGTATCCGAGCGCGCAGCGTTTTAATGGAAAACCACTGTACGATGATCGTCAACATTTAACTACTTGTAAATCATTCAAATCCATTACGCAATAACGCGATGTAAGGCGTACAATTTGCATTCTTCGGGTAAAATGTGTCATTTTTAGCTCGTAGTCGACGAACCTAAGGAACATCGTATTTTAGATAAAGATAGCTTGCTTTTTATTTTCTTTCAAGTTTAATCAATTTGCACGGTTGTTAGAACGGAGAGATATGTTTGTTGGATTTTTCGAAACAAAACCACGGTGAGGTAGTAAGCACTTCGGTTACCCTTCCATTGTTCTTCAGCTAATTTTCTGCGAAGAGCAATTTGGTTTCCAAGGGGTCCATTACGATTGCTATAATAGCGCTCATCAAGCCTGACCGCCTATCACCTTTACCTTCGTCTTGTCTAATTACAGGTCACGTTTATTGTTTCAGGATGAGAGCGAGCTCTCGAGCAAGCGGTGGGCCAGTGCGCCCCGCCGCCCGGACAGCCCCTGCGTCCTGGGGGCACCAACGTCTAGGGAGGTATGTAAGCTTTTCTTCTATCTCCGCACGTCGTTTATACGGAACATTGTCGACAGAGAATCACTTGCTCTGTGTATCTGATGGTCACCGCCGAAATATCAGAAATCAATGTTTAGTAACACGTTTCATGCCACTGTCGAAGCGTCGTCGACACAGAATCACTTACCATCGTCGACAGTGTATCGATCGGTGGTCACCGCCGAGATATCAGAAATTAACGTGTATTAACACGTTCTCTGCCACTGTCGAGGCATTGTCGATGTACAACGATTTGCCCCGTGTGCCGTTTTCAATAGTGTGTCGACTGTGTGTCGTTCTGTGGTCACCGTCGAGATATCAAAAATCGATATTGTCCCTGTGTGAGATCGACGACTATCATTAAGAAAATTCGCGTGAAAATCAGGTGTCTGGGTGAAAATTGCGAATTGGTGGCACGCAGCATCCCCCTTTTCGATTTTCGTTTAGTATTGTATAATTCCAAGGGCTATAGAGAGTAAATATATTTGGTCCAGATATTTGGAAGAAATATACAAAGGGTTTAAGTGTTAGGTGACGAAACAATCAGTTTATCGAAAGAAAGGTGACAGTGTCAATTTTACGTTCTCCCATTCTCAGCGCATCCTGAGAAAAACTTCCTACCTCAACTTCCAGCAGATTCAAACGAAATCATTAAAATACACCGCGCACAAGCAACCAACACCACACACTTTTCCATCCACTATCGCGAATTCGCATAATTTTGAACAATAAACAAGATACTCATCGCGTAAGTGATTCCTCCGGTATTCTCCATCGTTTTATTACACCGCGAAAGTATGAACTTTTATCCGTAAGAAAACACCTGTTGATTTACTTCGCATCTGATGCGATATTATTTCGTTAAGAACGCGCGAAGTCGTTTATATCCCAGCGTTAAGCGTAGAATTTTCTCAACGCATTATTACACTTATCAAATGAGAGAGACGCGTCATCTGAACGGAGCGCTAATTACCACGGTGTTTTCGCGCAACCCGCGATAATTTCTCTCTCACGACGAACAGACTTGCAACCTTTCCGCGCTCTCCGTTCCAGCAAGTTCAAGCTACATTGTACACCCTGAACCTTCCCACAACGATGTGTTTTTCTTTCTCTCTCCACGTACTTTTACGTCTGCTCTACTCGAACGAGCCTGTTCCTCTCCATTTGTTTACGCGGCGACCGGTGATCACGATCTAGCGATCGGAATCGAACCGCGGGAAGCGCGTGTCGATTGGCCGCGAATGGAAACCCGCTCGATTCCGCGCGGTACGTGATGGCACCCGAATCGTGATGTCGGCCTCTCGTGTGTAGACGCGCCAGGCCTCTCCGTATACTTATATATATGGGCTACTAATAGGGACCGTCAGGGTTGTTAGCAAGAACCACGGTATGTCGGCACGTCACTCCCGGAAAGACGATTAGCGCGGCGGAGTCCGCGCGGCGAGGTGTCGATTTAGGTACGTGATCGTACAAGGACTTGGTGCGCGCCAATGAACCTGGCTACGGGATACCTTGACACTTTCTTGCCGCAATTTCATTCATACCTCGGTTTTTTTCCTATTTAACGGGGAGATCTGATGTTCTTGCGGCGAATACGAGGGAAAGATGGATAGCGGAGGATTAGCCATTTTCGGTGGCAGTTTCTTACGCGGTATCGAGGAACGAGTGTGCAGGAATCGGGAAAGCGTAATTACTTGATCGAGGTGTTCTACGGTGGAAGAGTTACGAGGAACGAGTGCGATAAGGTGATTTTTGGGTGGAGGTTTTGTTTCACTCTGATTTTCTTCGAGGTGGTGATTGATCTTTGGAAGAACGAGAAGATCGATATCGAAACCACATTCCTTCATTTTCTCTGTCATAAAAATTCACAATTTTGTTGTTGCAACAGTTTTCACCCTTAGAAATTGCGATTCATCTTTAACGCCGAAATCCTCAATTTCGAGAATTGCATTATTACCACTCTGATGAAACGCCAATATCTGGATCAACGTAGATCCTTTTTCCCTACCGCAAAAACTTACTCGAACGATAAGAGGAACGTGGATTACAGTAGGCACAAAGGAAAGAGACGGCACAAAGAGCAGCATTACATCTAGCCGCGGTGGAATATTCATAGGCCTTCGCGACTCAACGCAACGCAACGCGGATGATGGCCTTACGACTTACTCGTAGGACTTATTCGTGAGTACGTGGCGCCACCCACAGGGTCGGGCTGTATGATGGGTGTGACTCGTGTTGGTATTCCGCGATGCATATTACTACGTGGCGCGGTAACCTGGAGAATACGAGAACCGCCTCTCGCAAAAGGTAGTCTTTCTCCGGAGGCTACGCGTCCGTCTAACCGGTGGCTCGTAAATGCACAACACACCGGTCGTGATTAGACTCGAGAGACAATGCTCGACTTGTAGAGCACGCGTTCAGCTGCGTATCGCGGGCCGCGTATTGTCGCCAGATTTTTCCTTCTTCTTTTTCAAACGCATCCGCTCCAATGCCATTTATTTGCATACCGGTACAGATGGGCCTGCCTAACAGAGTCTCTCGAGCAACTCGCGCGTAACAGTAATCCTTTTGAAATGGCCTGTCGCGTACCATCTGTCACGCGACAACGTTTCTAACCCGTTCTCGTTGTTGTGGCCGTGGTCCGTGGTCTGTGAATGCCGGCACGTTAAATCGTTGTTGTCTGAGAAATCGCGATTTGATGGTGAATGCCCGGCTGTCGTCAAGGTAGCCGTAAAACTGTGGCTTCTTCAGAAATGTGACTTTCAGTTCAACCGAGTGTAACACCTGTGGTGTGGTTGGCTAATGAAACGAGGAGATGCTGTTGGAGTATTTGAAGCTTTCTGGGTGATTGATTTTTAAAGGAGCAGGTTGTATCGATTGCACTTCAGGAGGAAAACTTATCTCGCGCTCTTTAGACCTATTAGAAGTGCGAATGAGTAATCGATGTGGATTAAGATCGAAGTATCGCTGTGACTTTTTTTTTTGCTTATTAACAATTACAGATAAGTGGAATCTAAGTTATCTAATCTGAGCTGGAATCTAGTTAGAATCTAATTTAATCGATGTGGAACTTAACAATCTATTGAACTCACAGTGATAAGGATGATCGCTTTGCATTATACAATAACTTTTTAGAGTAACGATATTATCAGAATGTGAATCATAACACACTTAATCATGACACTCAGTTTCTTAACCCTTTCATCGCTATTGTCACCTATAGGCGTTTTGAAAATTTGCTCATATTATAGGTACTGTTGTAGCCCTTTGGTGCTCTTGCACCTCACTTTAATACTTAATTCTATCCTTCGCACGCTTCCACCTAAATTTGATAAATTGAATTTTGAAACGATACGGCCAAAGTAACAAATCAAGCGAAAGGGTTAGGGTCACTAAGAATCGGCGTACCTATTTCCCTTCACGATCTGACTTCTTCGCATTACCTACGTACGAAAGCAAATGCAACATTTTTCCTCTGCACCCTTCGATTTGCTTCTCGTCAAGAATTCTTTCGCGGGGATTATTTGCCATCGGGTGTCTTCAGGCACATAAGGCGAACAGCCGGTATATTTACGTTGTTTCAAGCACTGTTGCATCGCGTACAGTTCAATTCCGTTACGTGGACGTAGCCGCGGGCTTCCCACGCCAATTAAACATGACTCATTAACGGGCAGAAGCCGGTAGCTGGGATCGATGCCTGGCCGGAGCCGGGCAACCCTTCTATAACTCTGCGCGGCACGGGCAATCGGAACTAATCTCGACCTATCCTCTCTTCTCTTGGCGGCTGTTCGCGATGCGATATTACCGCAGGTACCGGTAAACTGCATGAGCTGTGCATGCACCGGCCACGACGTCCTCGCCACGCCGCAATATTTCTCTCGCCGGTTCACCTGGTACACACGTAATTGTGTGTAAAGAGTTCACGGCCCAATCAGAGATACATTGCTTCCCTCCCCCCTTTTCTCCACTCCTTCCCTATCTTCGTTTTGACGTTTACGTTTTAATCCTCCTTCCGCCTGCAGCATCTCGTAATTAGACGCTTCCAGGGAGATTTCAACCAAGGGACACAGGTTCGCGGGGTGATTTTGTGCGAGGTATTTGAATCTTTTTTAGAGAATTCAGCTAGACTAGTGAAAATTTGATACAAAATTTAGGGAGTTCGAAGGTTTTCGTAGGGACCTTTGGGCGTTTAAAATTAGCGATAGGAAAGTGGAGCAGTTTATCGAGACGGGACTTACAGTCCAAATTTCTTATCTTAGGAGCAAAAGCTCTCTCCCAGATAGTAAACTGAAATTTTCACAATATTTACAATATTGACACTTTCCATATTCTCACTTATAAATGAAAAGTTCGAACGCTTCAAATATTGCGAGAAATGGTCATTTTTCCCGTGAAACCTCGGAGCACCCTAATCTCGCGCGCACAAGGTCAACGTCCCGCGTTGGCACAAAAATCGCGCTGTTTTTCCGCGAAAGACGACAGATTCTGTGATAGCGCCGCTCACCTTTGTACTTTAAGGAATTTCTGTCAACTGCAACAAAATAACGGTACGTAAACTAGTAACAATACCCGTCTCCCTTCCGGCTGCTGTGCCGTGCACGTATTATGCGAGCATTAACTGTTCAACGATGCGGCGGCAGCCTGGTCTTCTCCCGAAGTCTACGAGAACATCGCTGTCGAACGGGCCAGCATTACCACAGAGAAAGAGAGACAACGAGTGCCTGTGTGTGTGTTTCTATAAGAAGAAGAAAGAGCAAGAGGGAGGAAGGGGTCGAGGGGGTGAATTATTGCCCGAAGATTTCGCGATCGCTTCCGATAGTCGTGGATTCCATCGTGGCTATCGTGCTTGGCTGGTTGGCTCGTCGCCTGCCTTTGGTAGCCGTGGAATCTTTCGTCGTTTGATTGCTTGTCGGATTTTCCTGGCCGATGCCAAGGGGACGATAGGGATAGGCTCGTTAGAGATACGTTGATGCTCGAATATATTGCAGGATTCGAGTGATTTAACGACTACGCCGCTTGGCTAAACAGACACGTTTCGCCGTGGAAGACGTTCCGCTCTTCTGCATCGGATGGGGATCAGATAGCGTGGGATTTTGGTAGGCAGGTATCTGTTCGGTGGATTCGATCGCTAGGTGCTAATTAATGCCGGCCTTTTCAAGTGTGTATCACGTTTGACAAATGATTAACAAATGAGTAATCTGTTACTTCGTGAGTTTTCGAATAGCTTCTTATGTAGACAGATAGGGAAGCGATATTTTACGTGCTATAGTAGGATGAGAATGTGTATTCCGAATTTGAACGAAACGGTAAAAATATCAACGAATTCTGAATGGATAAAATAGCAAAACTAGTGTCAATGAACAAACGAATTATTCTACTCTTCGATTAAACTATACCTCTACACAGAGCGCCAAACAAACTGAGAATTTCAGTGGTAGCCATGGTGGGGGTTACGTTCGAGTGGCCTTGAGCTATCGACAGATTTCACACGCGCTATATCGTTCACAGAAGTTCGCCGCGTCTCTGCAAGCAACGTACGAACGTCTTCTCGACAAAACCCCTCGGGTGAAAGCATTTCGGCGTATCTTTCGCGAGGAGTCCTCGAAGGAAAAGTAATCGAGATCGCGTTACGAACGCCGGTCACGCAATCGCGGCAATAGCAATGCAGATGGAGGCTGAATTGAGCAGAAATGTGGAAACTGGGACAGGCGCAAAAGTAGGATCATCGTCATCGTCCGTTCTTGAGCGTCGAAGAGAATTTACGACGCTACAACCGCTCCACAATCGCGCACGATCGGTGTACAGAGGATGTACGGGGAATCAGCACCTACATCTCTCTCTCTTTCTCTCGGATTTCTAATTTCGATTTCTCATCGGATCTGGGTAAATAGGCAAATAGCCGCCCACACGAGCCCCATGGACGTACACGTCTATGCTTCGCCTCGCCTTATCAGTTCGATCGTTAATTTTTCTACTTCTTTTTCGCGAGATCATCCGAGAAAAACGATGATTCCATTGAAGTTTATAGCTCGTAAACAATCCGCGTGAACATCGAGGAAAATATCGTAATGAACATAATTCATCGATAGCTAGTACCAATTACAGAACTCTGCAACCCAGAGACACATTCGTTGTTTTGTACAATCTACTGTGAAATTTGGGAGCAATTATTTAGTTGATTTACAATTATGCAATATTCATGTGTGAATTTATCGAAAGGAATTCATCGAACGAAATAGATTATTCTAATTACTTTAGAATGGACTGCAACCAGTATTGCAGCTCATGAATCTCCATGCGGTCCAAATGCGATCGAACATCGATCACTGTTGAAAAATTATCGATCGAGTGTCGCTTAAGAAACTCGTCAAATGCTCCATTTCAGAATGAACTGCAACCACTATTGCACCTCGAATTTCGTCATTCTTCAATCTCAATATCAATCTTTCACAGGTAATATTTATTTGAAGATATCGTTGACCCTGCGTCGCTCAACTTCCGTCCACGAAACATTGTGCCCATCCATCCGCCAAGATACGCGTAAAATCGATCAACCACTGTGCTCGTCTCCGAACCAAAATAATTTCACCTCGCGGAGCAGCAGAAGCCAGGAACAAAGCATCGATCGAGCGAATCTCTCGATCCGGCGGAGAGACGTTTCTCGATCGCACGGAACGTGGGCTGGGCTGGGCTACCTCCATGAAGTGGACACTCCCGGATCTTTCAGGTTCTCTCCGAAGAAGGTGTCGTCACCGGTCGCTCCTCCGACCGCGTGCTCTTCTCCGAATTACGTAACCTCGAGCGTACGTACGTGCACACACAGTCTGTACACACGGCTGACGCACACCTGAGAGAGCGAGGGGAAGAAAAGACAGACGAGGAAGAAGAAGAAGAAGAGATGGAGCGAAGGAGAAGGGAGGAGAACGCGTACGCTTCGTGCTGTTACGTACCGCACCTTCGTCACGAAGTTCGAATAAACGAACGTACGGACGGACGTATGGCGCATCGTTGCGTTCTAAATCGACGGACGTCGGTGCATTACGTCGGCGCAAGCCGTGCATCTGCCGGCCATTCAGGCCTTTGTCTCCCGGTAACGTGGGCGTTGCGGAATATCTATTGTCGGTGCCGTCTATGCGCCTCTCGCGAGGAGAACCTTACGGCGGCGTGGCGGAGGGGAGGGTTTTAGACGCGGTTCGAAAGCGTTTGCATGATGCTCACGATGCATCATCCCGGTTGGAAGATCCAGCGAGCACGGCTGACCGCGATAACGGGAAGGGTAATATGTTCGACGGACGCGTGAAACGTGGAACGTCCTGTGAACTGCCATTTGAAATTCTAATCGAGGGGAAGAAGCTTCTTCTAATCTGCTGCTCGGGTCTTCTTCTGATGTTCGGATGCCAACTTGGGGATTAGGTTGATCGGGAGGGACGATAGGGTTGTGTCTTCGGTATTGTTCGCGCTTCGAGAGAAACCGTATGGGACTTTAGGTTTGGTAGATCGTCGCCGGTGATAGCGAAATCGGCGGATTTTCGCACGAGGTGCTGGCACGTGGTCGGGGTTAATGGTTTAGACGTTGAATTGTGTTAGAAACGGTGGTGGCTTTGGAACTTCTCGTTTGGTTCGTACCCTTAATTTGTTAAATCGGAGTATCGTTGTTTTTCCTGTATTTTATTAAATAAAGTGAGCGTTTCTACGAGGATCCGTAGAAAAATTAAGAAAGAATGTCAACAATATGAATTTCATCCCTTAACTGCAGACATTTGTCTTTGAGGCTCTCAGGCTACTTGGCAATTTTATTTATTAAATCACTAAATTATAAAAATAAATGTGTTTGCCAAGGTTTGTCGCAATATTTACATGAAATATTAGGAGTTTCTTATTTTATATAGTGAAATAAAAATTCAGACTCGTCCTTAGGACGAGTGGTCTCTAATTAACCCTTTCGCTGCGACAGATTTTAGTACATATCGCGCGTGGCAGATTCAGATGTTCCGCAACGACCGCAAAATCGTCTCTCTTGGCCGTATCGTTTCAAAATTTGTTTCGTTCAACTACGGTGAAAGAGTGCAAAGGATAAAATTAATATGGAAGCGCGCCGGAAGGCTCCAAGTGCAAACAAACTTATAGCAGCGAAAGGGTTAAGGGTTAAAATTACACAAAATTTTGAAAAAATTCAGTACGTTAAACCCCCTCGAAGAACCAACGAAAGAAGCACAGTAGTATATTTTCGTGAATAAAAGAAAAAATCCTCCGAACACCGAAACCTGTCTCGAACAGCGTTAAAACACGCGAAGAAATCGTAGAAACGGAATTCTCCTGTAAAATCAAGATCACGATCTCGAGGCGAGGCAGCGTCCGGTCGAGAGCGATACATTACTCGGCGCGGACAGTGCGGCTCGGACAAAACGGCGAACATTTTGGAATCTCGAGGCGTATTCGTTGGCAAAGCACGGGTTACTTTTAGAGGCCTACCCAGGCCACGTTTTCGCCAATGGCATTTTAATCGAGCATCGGACAGCTGGAGATCCCCGTGGCCCTCCCTCCGACCCCACCTCAGTGTCGCCACTCTGGCTTCACCGACGCATTCTTCTTCGGCGTTTTCGCGTGGCTCGCGGCTCCGAGTTTTACGTCTACGAATTTACATGTCGACCGGCCTGCCGCGGCAACGAGAATCGCGCGAGGTGTGGCCACACCGACACACTCTCTTGCCTTGCCTTCTATGTACGTCTGCCACGCACGATGAGCATGTCCGGTTTCACTATATATACGCGGTTTCTTCTTTCGCGGTGTCGAAAGTATGGAAAAATTGTGGAGGTTTCTTGTGGACGAATTATGCTACCTTGTGAGAATATTTCGGTTGGATGCAGTAGTTTCTTAACCCCTTATATGGTAATTCATTTTTATTCGCGATAAAAGAAATTAGGGTCGATTAGAATTGTACATTGTGACGGGAGGAGCAAGAATGAACGATACAATGATACAATGCAATAGTAATAAACAAATAAAATGAGCAACTTCCAAGTCACATGCTTTATAAAGGGTTAATTCTCTGTAATTCGATTTTTCTTCGTTCGTGAGAAGAAAAATTGTACACGTTGATGGGATAAGGAAGAATTAATTATTGCTTAAAGAAGTTGACTGGCAATAATGTAATAGTACAATAAACCAATAAAGCGAGACTTATTAAGTATAGATAAAGGCAAGTCACACGGAGTTACGGAGGTTCGTTAATTTTTTTAGTAGCATGAAAAAGATGCTGTTGATAAGGGGAAAGAAGAAATGGTAGATTAGGATCGTGATGAAGTATACTTCTTAACTCGTTACAATTCATGAAACAATTCACAAACCTCGAATGTCTATTATTCTTTTGCGTCCCACGTTCTATAGAAGCATCAATGCATCGTTATGAATAATTTAAGTACACATGGACGTACAAATGAAGATTTCACGTGAATGTTTGCGATCTGTGTATGTGCTAGATCGTGTACGTGAATAGTGTTTCGGATAGAGTGATAGAAAGTAAGGTGTGAGTGTGAAGTACTTGGGATTAAGGTGTGAACACGAGCGTGACCATCCAACGTATTAGGTGAACGTTGTCGCGAATTTTCTAGGAATATCTGTGCGGAATTGGATTGACAACGAGTCCAGAGCGATCTTCGCAAAAATTTTACAAATCAGTATAGACCAAAATTCCCGAGCTTCGTTATTCAAAATAGTAATTTAAAAAACACCGAATTCTTTCAGTCATCGGGAGTATCTTTCCTTTTTTTTTACACTCTAAAATTTGCATTTGAAATCTCTGTAATTGGCAATTTCACGTGATAAAAATTCTTACGCGTACGATATCGTCAGAATTAATTACAATTATATTTCCCGATGGCACGTGAAAACAACTCACTCGTTGTTTAGTCTTCTCTGATTTTTCGACTTCGCAAGTTTCACGTAGGTGAAAAAAAATTCTGTGTCAATTATCACTGGTTGAGAAAAAAATTACCAATGGCAAGATAATGGCCTCGAACATTCGGACGCTAATGCACGTACAAACTGGATACGAAACAATGGCCCCCCGAGGAATACGACGAGAGAAGAAACCGAATCCGTGTCCACCTGTTGGCCACGTCGAATGGACCCACGGATCACCGAAGAAAGTAGACGTAATCGTGCAAATACACAGCGAGCCACGTGCAGGTATGCGCGCGAGCGGGCAGGAAAGATCATCATCGATCGAGAATCCGTGGGCCGCGTGTGAATCGTCGGAGTTATGCCTTCGACAAAAGCCACCGGAGTGCCTTCGACAAAGCAATTCCGTCTGTGGAGGCACAATCGAACGAGACGCGCCTCGTTCCGACGTGTTTTGCGCCGGGATCCTCCTCCTCCTCCTCTTCTTGCAAAGCGGGCAACACGCGTTCAACTCGCGCTTGCTCGCGCTCGTGCACGTTCGTGAGAAAGAAACGGAGGAAGCTGAAATGGTCGTCGTTTATGTGTGCGTTAACGTCTGAAAATATATGCGACGACTTAACCAGCAACGGTTCGCGCGAGCACGCGAATCTTAACCGTGAACATTCATGGTTAGCGTGTTGGATTTGGGTGTCTGTTTCAAATGAACTTTTTAGCTGTTTTGAAGGTGTGCGGAGGCTTGAAAAATGGCTATTATTTCGATGTTGATATTCAGTTTTTTTTAAGGAAAATTTGGGGTGAATGGTTGCTAAAGTATATTGCTAATTTATCAAATTTCATTGATCATCTGTTTTGCGCACGACGAGCGCTGACTTCTGTTTAATCGATTAAATTTCATCGCTTTCATCGATTTGGAGCACGATCTATAAGAAGATCTATAATCGATTGAATTTCATCGTGATCATCTGTTTGGGTACGATCAGAGCTGATTTCTGCTAAATCGATCGAACCGTTTTCACCTGTTTCGAGCACGATCCATGTCCCAAATTTCACCGCTTTCAATGATTTTAAGCGCGATCAGCACTGAACATCTCTAATCCACAGAATTTCATCGTTTCCATCGGTTTCCGACTAGCCGGCATGATCAAACGCGAGAAAAATCCTCGTTATTCTTTCCGAATCAACGCATACCCTCCTCGGTCCTTTCTACGCGACAAGCAACTACCTCGTTCCACCGCGAGCGGATTAACAATCATCTCGCGGAGAGTGTTGCACGGTAAATCACCGTACGGCGAGAAGGGGGCAGGCATCATGAAGATGTATGACGCGAGATTGCAGATGCGTTTCTATTGTACGGTCCCCCGAGATACGCGTGTGCTAGCGCTAGCTGTCTGTTCTGAAATCGTTGACGCGCTTCGGCGCATCCTTCATCCATGTTTTTCTCGACCTGGGCAAATTCGATTGGCGCACTCTCTCTCTCTCGAGGCGAGGAGCTGGCTGGCTGCATCTGCCGTCGACGGGGCGCAGCCCGTTTCCTCGAGATCCTAGACGCGCTCGATTCGTCCCGGTTACCGGCGTAAGTACTCGTTACCACGAGGAAGAGGAAGGTACCGCATAAAACGGCCGACGATTTTTTCCCACCTTACGAAATATGTCGAGTCAGTCGCTTCCAGCCTAGCTCACAGTCGTAACATCTGCCGCCGCTGATTGTTGAGTACCGTACGCGCTAAGCCGCGAACGAATAGAGGCGGCGCGACCGTTTCTTGGGACCGCGTGTGTCATCTTCCCTCCACTGCCGCGGGTTTTATTGCGTTTCGTAGCTAAATCATACGCTTGGTAGAGGCGAGTGGAAGTCGCTAGGCCTTGCTAGAACCGTCACTGCCGGACTCTCTACACGCGAATTACACGTTCGACAGGAGAAAGGACCGAATATATGCAAAAGGCGCATCCTTGATTTCACTTGTTCCGTAAGGATAGGCCGGGGTTCGCCGGGGTCAATTCACAGCGTCGCGTCACGGCACCGTCATCGACGCGAAAAAAAAAAGAGCTACGTGATTGCCGATTCACCGCTATCCACAAACGGACACGTCCTGTTTGCCAGAGCTTGTCGATTGCCGGTAACGATCGGTCGTGACAAAATATTCTTTCCCTCGAGTATGCACGCGTATTACCTGGCATTTTAGACGCGACGACGACGTAGCCTTAGGTGCGTGTCTCTTTGTTGCGTTCTCGAGTAAATTGGGAGTGCACGCGGTGCTGTGAGGTTGGTAATTAGCGACGAAGTTCGTTGCGAGGGATGGTTAACGGGTAGCTCTTCCCTGGTTGATTTGCACAGTTAATTGGTACGGTAAGTTAGAACGAAGTGTACGTTAAAATTAGAATTTTAGAAGAAGTACCGACACTCGAATTTTTCTCAACTTGGTCTGCCAGAAATGATCGATTTTATTTCTTTTTTAATTATTTCTTAGGCGTATACAAGTTTCCTATTATTCGTAACGTTGCAACTCAGGTTTTTGCCGTAATAGAAAGGATAACGCTGTATAGAAAATGAAAGAAAATAATTAAACAAAGTTGCACTTATTGGACGATTAGCTGTGCACGTTGGAGTTCGTATTTCAAATTGTTATTTTATTACGAATTCGTAAAACTGAATGTAAAATGCACCCTTCCTTTTTAGCATTATTTTACAATGCGAAGATTGCAGAATTTTCTCATTCGTCCAAATTAAACATTATACAATTTTTTTCTCACAGAATTAATTCAAAGTAGACACGTATCAAAAGTACAATATCTTATTTCACACAAGATTGAATTTTCATTCTCATCCAATTCAGGCATTTTAGGCGAAAGCAAAACCTCAGGATTACTTTCCTCCTAGAACCCATTTTTCTCTCTCGTTTTCGAAATCACAGACCTGGTCTATCGTTTATTAACGATTAGAACGAGACGGACGGAGCGGATCGTGATTTATTATTCATCGTCCAGGAATGGTACCGATCGAAGTGGTTACCCCCTGCGTCGTGAACACACGTCACGGCGCTCGTCTCATTTGGTTCACCGACTGCCGGTGTCCACTCGCGTCGCTCGCTCCTGCGGCTCTTCGCTTCCTTCGGATTTGCATCGAGCTCTACCGCTTAGAAATCGTACACGGTTACGCACAGGTGGTTCTATTTATACGATCCTAGCGTCTGCACTTTCAGTCTCGTTCCAACCGAGCCAACCTTTCCAGTTACATCGTGCCTGTTACGTTAACCAGATACACCTCTTCCAACGACGATGACGGATCGAGTTTGGCTGTTCCGATGAAATTTGCACCTTTTTCGCGTGACAGTTGCAGAAATTTGACAGATGATAGAGCAGTCGAGTTGGCCAGTGTTTTTACCTGTACCCTGGTGTGTCCCATGCGTCTAATCGCGCCGAACAGGAAACGGAACAATGCCCTGTACATACTTATCGTAGAGAAGTACGTGTTCGTATTTTTTAATTTTTTAATACACGGTGTGCAACATTGTGCGCTGTGATGTATCGAAGTGTCCTCCTTTAGACTTGATTACGGAAGGGTATAATCGAGCGTATTCGCTTTATTACTCGAATGTTAGTATGCTGCTCGCGGCAGGAGTAACGCTGTGAATATTCAAATTTATTTTTATGCGCGTTAATTCTGGATTTTCTTGGAAAGTCGCCTGAACGTTTATTAATGCGTCAAGTATTAAAGCAAAGTGTCCTATATTTTTTTCTGGCAACGGGGGAAAAGTGTCACAGGTGTGATTTAAATTTATATAGTATTACTATCCTTGATGATCAAATTTTTTAGTACGAAATTAACTCGAAGTAGATACAAAATTCTATTTTATGCAGGATTACATTTCTTTTCTTATCTGACTTATCGTAGGCAATCTGGGTTATCAAAGGCTCAAGTGAAATTTCACTCTTGCATTACTTCGAAACGAATTTTTATTGCAACAAGTTTTCAAGATTCGACTTAAAGAAAAATTCTACAATATAGCAGAGACTTTGATAAGTGTCCTAGAATTTTTTTAAATCTTCTGAAAGCGTAGAACGGTAAAAAAATTATGCTTATATAGGGTCAAAGATGCAATTCTTCTTACGGTCAATTTCGTTGTATCGTGAATGAGGTAAAGCTGAAATTGCATCGCAAAAAAAAAAATGCCAGTTTCGTCGGTCGAGATTACAAGGATCGATCCAGTGAGTCGAGAACAGGTTTCATTTCACAGAAATCTCGGCGGCGATTATGATGTCGTACAACATTGTACGTGGCCGGTCGCTTTTCGAATTATAGTATAGCGATTGATCGCGTTAATTACAAGTTGGACGAAGCATTGATCCGAAATCCCGGCCGTGGCACCTTTCCTTCCGTCGATTAATCACCCGACAAGGATGTGATGGTCTGTAATTAAATACCATCATTCGATTAAACGTATCCGTGGACGCGGATGTGTGATTCCCGTGTGTTTATCTGACCTCGACGTGTCTGGGTGAAGTCGACAAGCCTGCAATTACGCGAGTCCGCGCCGCTGCCTCGACGATCGATCCCCAAATTAGGTGATTGACAGTTCTGAACGTGAGATTCCAGTGGGACGAAGAAGAATCCGTCGAAAGGAAGCTTTCGATTCGTAGGCTGAACGTGTTATTCTCGTTTCATTTGCAATCTCAACGAGTATCCAATCTAACGGAGTGTTGGTCGAAAAAAAAAAAGTTTCTTTCAACGAATAATTATGCTAAAATTTCATTCATTCGTACGGTTCAACGAGGAGGACCACGTGAACGGTTGGTCGAAAACGAAACGGTTTTCGGTTTGACAAACTGTTTCGCGTGGTCGTAGAAGGAGGCCAGCCTAAACGACGCGACGTGTCGTTTCTATTTGGAGAAATCACCAAGGGGCTTTCTATTTTTCATAATCCTCTCGATGGTCTAGCTTGTACACGCTTCTACTTACGTATCGCGACTACGAAAACTGTCACGCGTATTTTTTTTTACCGTA
>NW_017100635.1:74353-82385 GCF_001263275.1 Habropoda laboriosa
CCAGCCAGCCAGCCAGCCAGCCAGCCAGCCAGCCTGTCGAGAAAGCGAACGGTGATACAACGGAGGAGCGCAGTGTGTCGCGCGTGAAACGTTCGGGTTTCCATGGCGAATCGGTCCGCGTGATCGATGGGATCTCTTAAAATTCATGCTCAGACCGAGCTGCCTGAACAGAGCCAGCAATGCAACCAGCCAGCTAATTTTCTCTTTCTTTCTCGAGTGCATCGTGGCTGCCGTTCCGCGGTCGTTACGCTTTTAATTGAGCCTCCGGATCGGCTACGCTATCATTGAGATCTAAGCGATCCTGGCAATGACCCGCTGACCGTAATGATCACGTAACGATCGACCACCGCGAAGTTAGATGAGATAACGAACCGTGATATCTGGAATCCGACTTCGTGCAACCGTAAGTGTAGCCAGCCGGCCACAAGAGCCGATTCCATGCAGCGGAATCGGTCGAGACTCTCCCCGGTTGGATCGAGCCCTGTGCACCCGTAGTTGTGTTGCGGCACAACTCCAATGTTTCCGTAGATCCTATCTCACCAGCTGAGATAGTTCTGCTTCGAAGCAAGATCTGCAAAGCATAGAACGTTCGATCAATGCGAGCCTCGGTCGGAGTCTCGGGACACACGTTCGACGTTGTCGTAGAAATTGATTCCTCGGTGGAGACGACACCGCTTTAGAATCACGTCTATTCCGCCGATTCTCGAAATCGTTAATTAATCGCCGGCCAGCCAGCCGACCAACCAACTTGGCTCGACTCGGTTCGATTCAGTGCACACGAACGAATCAATACGGCTATTTGTCAGTGTCGTATCGGATCTACGCTGCTTATTGCCAATATCGGATAACCATCTCGAGGCGTTTAATTATGTCGGTTCGTCGATGCTTCATCCAGATGTCAGCTGTGCACACACCGCGCCTGGCCTGCCTCCTTCGATGGAATTCCACTGTACGAGCACCTACTCGGCGCCGAGGGTTTGTATATACGATAATACGAGGTGACGTTCGTCTAATGGAACACGCAACAAGCAACAGTAGTAGAAAGTAGACGACACGCGAAATCGCGGTCGGAATGAATTCATCCAAGTTGCTCGTAGAGGAAGAAAGGACAAGTTGCGTTATTGGCTCTGGTTCGCCTCCTTTAGGTTCGCGGCAAGGCGGAACCCCGGTGTGTCTCGGCGGTAGCAAAGCCGCACAATTTCTAAATCTCTAAATTACCGGCGGACGTTTATTATCGGAAGAAAGGCACTTAATTTGTACGAGCGACCGCTGTTATAAAAGAGAGAACCGTTCGTTCGTTAAAACGTTCCCGAAGCGGTGTTGCGTGCCTCGTAAATAAAAGGGGAACGGAGGTCGACCATAGCGGAGCACACATTCCGCCCTTGTTCTATGATTATCCTCTCCACTTGTTTCGCCAAAGAGTGGCTTTCTGGTAGATATCCTTCCTCTGTGCGATCGTCTTTTGTGTTGTTTCGAAGGTGTTAGGCGTAGATATACGTATGTATATATTCGTTGATTGACGATTTCTTTTCAGCCGTTTCGTTTTTGCCTAGCTGATGATTATACCTAATTTATCTTCGTGTGATTGCCAAGGCGGTCGAGTTGTTGATATTGCTTGCATGTTTTTTTTCTTCCTTTTTTTCGCAGGATGATTTTGTAGAAAGTCTTTTTTCTCCCCGGTAGTTTCGCGGAATAACGCTACTTACATTGATCTCTCTTCAATTATCGAAACAGGTTTTTGATTTGGTAGTGAAATGGCAGCTTATTACTGCATCCTAGTGGGTATGTATTGATTTACAATCCGTTACAGGGAGATTATAGAATTTCATCGATATATCATTTTTGATTGTTCAAATCGAGATTTAAATAGTCAAACTTCGACATTTTCTGCTTTTTCAATTTTCAAGTATTTTAGTTTTATTTTATCGAGTTTTAAGTGTTCGAACTTTGAAATTTTCAAATATTTCAGTTTTATTTTTCGAATTTTCGAAATTAACGGCACTTGGAATGTAAAAGATCGAGTGCAAATTTTTTTTACCTTGAATATGTCAACTTCTTCAACCCCTGCGTTCAAGAATGAATATTGACCCCGCATTATTTCACAATTACACACTAGAATATTAGGTTCATTCGAAGATCAGTCAGTGGACACCCGAGTATGTTACTCGACCCCCCAATTCTCTAATTTCTTAACGTACAAACGTGACAAACAGGATACGTTGTTTTCAACGCGCTAGAACGTATTTTCGCCTAGTGTTCTTACGATATTAAAGCTTGTAATCGAAAGAAGCGGCGCTGTTGTATCGTTAACGGGATACCTGGATGGAAACGGTATTTTTATAGCCGAGGTTATCGGTAATGGTACAGCGTCTTCGTTGTTGTACCACCATAGGCTGCTCCTATGAATAATGTTTGAAAACTCGGCTTCTTACGATTTTCTTTGTCGTACTCGGCCGCGTCTCGAGCAAGTTTTTCCATTCAGACCCGACACGATCGACGTCTGTTTGCGTTCGACACGTAGTTCGTTCGGAAGCTGCTATTAGCTACCGTGGTACGCGACACGCGTGCACCTTTTATACCTCTTGGTTGGCTCGTCTAACGCGTATACGCCTTAAGAATAATATTGGGAATAGATCGGATCTCCTCGATCTCGTATTATGCCCGCGTGATTATTAGTCTAGCGACAATCGAGCTCGGTTAGAATAAACATTGAACCAACTCTACCGATGGAATTCATTTGAATAAATACACTTCCCCCTTCGTACTGGACTTTCAACTGGAACGATTTACTCGTGGGAACAAGGTAAACAGAACAGGGTGTATCTGCATTACGCTATTCTTCGTCGAATTAATCCCTCGTTGTCAACCAGCCTCGAGACACTGGCTAAGTAACACCTGATTATTCCAATTTTTCCTCCGAACCTTCGCCTTTTCCCCCCCGACAGCCCTCCCTTTCTAACGATTCTCATTCTGGTTGAACGGCGGCAGTGTACAACGAGGTTTCGATTCAACAGCTATAGAAGCCAATCAGTAGTATTCTCGTTAAGTTGATTTATCGTAAAAAAGCTGGGCGGCTCGTGTATATCCAGCAGGCTCGCGTGCTACGACTATCTGTTCCCTGTACCGATTGTGGACGTGACTTCATTAACATTTGATTGATCAACACACTGGGGGACTACTGGATTATAATTGAATTCCTGGATAGGATAACCGTTAGCGCGACTATTATTCCCCGTCGACACGGGTGCGTGTTCTCGATACAAATGCGTTTCGAAGCCTCTTACTGGTGAGGTACGGAGCGGAGGATATAGCGACGCGCGGAACGAGAACAGGATCAGAGAACAGGGGACAAATAGGGGGGTATCGATAGAAAGGGCTGGCCTATAGGGACGAGAGAGAGTTATTAATGGTACCGAAACGTCTTTATTCCGCATCGTCTCGATTCCGTGTGGAAACGAAACGACACCTGATAACCGGTGGCCGGGGATTTTATAGGTGTTCCCGTTCGATCGTTGAATTTATACGGGGCCCGTGAGCGAGGTAAATTTCTAAGTAGAAGCCAAGAAGAGTTCAGGATAGCGTGGATCGCGGAAATTCGCGGTTTCGAGGGATTCGTAAAGCTGTCGGCGGCCGACAGAAGTCACGATCTTTAAACATTCTCGTTCAGCCAGGTAGCAATAACGAGCCGATAGTTCTTATTGGTTGCTACCTAGGTACACCACTCTCTTTCTCTCTCGTTTCCTCATCCCGCGAGGATAGCAACAACAGAGGAACGGTGGAGTGGCTTGATCCTCCTCGCACGGCGCTCAAATGTCATTTCCAGTGCGGCACACGCTCATTGTCCGTTCAGCGTCGGTGGCCGTGCTTCCTTATAGAGGATCCCAACTCTTTCTGTGCGGCACCGACACCGACGGTGAAAAACGGCGCTGCTTCGCCGTTTTAATCGGCTTTTCTTAGGATATCCGCCGACTAAGCCTGTCGCTGTGACGATACCAACGGCGCCATATCTATATTCCGCCATTAGTTTCGATGCCGCGGCTACGGTTTGGGAAAAAAGCGACGCGTCCACACGCGCCGTTCGCGGTAAAACGCTAGAAGAGACGGTAGAGAGTCGACCGTTCGGAAACAACGATCATTCCCGTTCTCCGCGTCTCTTCGTGTTTCTCCCTCTTTCTTTTATTTCGCTTCACCACACACCGTCTGCTTCTTCTGCGTCTCCTTTTCTCTCCCTTTTCGTGTGTACACGTATACCTATACCGCTCAGGTTTGTCCCGGTCGAGGAGCGCGCACGCTCTCGTCCCTCTCCTCCTACGACGACGATTACCGTGTGTTTCCTACTCTTTTCATCGCAAGCGACATTTTTGTTTAATCAAACAGGTTCCCTCGGCGGACTGTGCGCCCGCGAGACGCCGGCTCACGACTTCCTGCAGCCGGACGCTGCGCTGCGCTGACTGGATCGTACGGTACATTTGAATGTCAACGCTGGAACAGACCGATCCCTCTCGACGTTGTTCAGCTTCTTCTCTAGCTTTACGCGTTACCTGTTTTCCAACCGACTGCCACTTGTGCTCGTGGCAGGGAAAGTCTGCTAGGGAGGTGTCCCGATACGTCGTGTCCGCCTTTCGATGTACATAACTCTCTGCCCGATGCTTCTTCTTAGACGATACTCGGCTTTTTGATAGCAACGCTGTGACTGGGAGATGGACTGGTCTCTAAGTCTTGCATTGTAATTTTACGGGAGAACAAAAAGATGTTGGCGATCATACGTGAGACTGTATTGCAGTTGAAGTAATTTGCATAATTAGATATTTTTTGTTTATCGCGTAACGTAAATAGCTCCACGTGGCTTTATTAAAGTAAACAAAGAGCAGGAAGATGGTGTATATTTTCTTTTCGATAATATATCTTTATGTATAAATTTTGAAAAAAAAATAATGGAGTTGGATTAATCTGACTCTGAGGTACGGAATAATACTTCATTTGTGCACGTAAACTCTTTGATATCTAATACACGACACGAACAAAATACATTATTCTTCTCTCAGCTAAAATAAAGATTTCGAAGGAACACAGTGATCTGTGAGAAAAATGAACAATTTTGTTGAATTTACTAAGCTACGCAGCAATATAGAAAATTGGAAAATGTTCTAGGAATAGTAAGTTCAAAAAATTCCAAACACGCTAGACAGTCGACAATTTGATTAATTTCTTTTTACCACGCTCTTTTTTCATATCCCTTTCTCCTTCGTTTCGTCTCTGCTCCTGTCGAACGATACTGCCACGTGTAATTACATTACTTTTAGGAGTGTAATCTTCTTGTTCGGCTTTTGATTAGCGTTCTCCCGGCCTCTGCCCAATTAGCGATTACACGGCGCCTTAACGCGTCTCGTGATGCTGTTGCTGACCGAGGCAACAGCTGACGATAATTGGATGGCGGTTCTGAAACGCCTAATCCTGGAGCATTGGACACCGACCGGACCAGCGCGTTTTCGTCGTTTGTTGTTAATCAGCCGGTTACGTGACCACTTGTCGGTTTAATTGTCAACGCTCGATTACGTATAAATATGCCGATACGGTGGAATCTCGGTTGTCTGCCAACACGTTGAAGTATAGTTACGAGTAAAAAAAAAAAAAAATGAAACGAAGAAGAAGTCTCATCTTAGATTTATAACACCTGTTTAATTACCTGGTCAACCCTTTAATTCGAAGCTCGTTTGCTAACTAAAATTCGCGAAATTTGTCAAAACTAACGTAGAAATAATCTATTATTTGAATATTGAATGTATTAGGTGGTTCGGAAAGTTCGCAGCGAAATGTAGGAAAAATTCAGGCCATCGTATCTCTGCTTCTAATTAAGATAGCGGCAAAAACCAAAGGTATTTTACTCGTCATTTGAAGATTACTCAAATGTGAGTGAACTATATTTTCCACTGTGAAGCGTTGCCACTGCAGAAAACATAGTTCGACTTATATCCACCCCTGTTCATCTTACGAATAATTCGATCAACGATTGCGAAAATACCGTTTAACTTTTATCACCGTGTCAATTAGAGACAGAGATAGGATGGTTTAAATTTCCCAACTCAATATTTTTATCGAGATTGAAGTGCGCAAAATTAGAATTGCAGTTCTTTCAATTGCTCGTATTTTCAGCTCCTTCTTCGTGCAACTATCGATTTTACCTGTAATTTTTACCTGGAATTCTTAATTGCTCTATCTCATAGAACATCGAAAGTCTCGAAGTTTATATGCTTCGATATTAATGTACATTACCGTGTTTGGCTGTTTAATGACAATCGTACTTCGATCATGCCGCGTTTAAGGCAACCCCATTAAACAACGACCAGATTATTGATCGTCCCTTTAATGTCGCATCGCTCATTGACTGCTTGACCACGCATCGTTGAATTTTTACGTTCCCTGTTCTCCCCTTTTTCCCTCCGGTTGCCCGTAAACCGACCAACGGAAATCTATTTCCATGATATCCTCTGATGGTCGCTTAATCATCGCGGGGAAGGAAATTGGCCTGATGGATCGTCGATGCCGTCTCGATTTATCAACCCGATACACTCGTGTCCCTGGTGTCGCGATCAAATGGATCGACGTAATTCCTTTTACAAATGCGCATTACACATTCGACGATCGTAGAACTACGGATTGAATATTCTTACGTGAACGGTCAACGTTTATTTGCATAATACTATCACCGACGAGAAATGCTTGGGAATAGTTAAATTACGTATCCTGAAAGTTTATCTTTTAACGCGTCGATCGTTTGTGATTCGTGGTAATTGTTGGGAATAAAATCCTAACTAAACGTAAAATACTATTCAATAATTTAACGTTCTCGTATAAACATTGAACTCGATTTCAAATTTCTACTGAAATTTCAAATTTTTCGATAATCGATCGTTTCCATATCCATCTACTACTGTGCCCTGTGCACAGATCAAAAATCCGAAGAAACCCGATATTCGTTGATAGAAAGAAGTATCCAACGGTTCGCCTAATTTCATGGAGAATTTACCATTCGTAGTGGACGCAGCTGCTGGTCACTATTATCGATTATCCGGTCGATCGCCAGTGCCGGCTACTACCAGTGTACCGCCCTGGAACGGTAGATCGAATGACTTGCAATCGGATTTGTCGTCCGGTTGAATCGATCGATGGAAGAGAGAGAACACGGTTGATTCAGATAATAGAGAGACGAGGAAATATTTTAGCGGATGGTAGGTTCTCGCGGTGAACAATAAGTAAGATTTCCATTTTCGCACGCTTGTTAAAATCAATAAACCGTACGCTGTACCGTTAATGAACCAATAATAATTAGTCGCGCGGTAATGAAGTTCGCGGCGGGTATCTCGACGGGGATTAAACTCTCGTTGAATTAGTGCCACCGCGGGGAAGAGTTTCATAAACGCCAGTAGCTGATCGTTGGAGTATATCGATGGCTATGTGTCTCTCTTTCACCCTGTTTCTCGGTCCCTGTCCGGTGCTACGTGCATTATGCTTATGAAGTGCCTTCGTGCGTGACTTATTTTCCTAAAGGCTTCTGCTCGGCTAACACGAGACACTGGATTCATGTACTTACGTTAATACGACCGAGCGAAATTGCGTTTGATGTCTGTCTCGTCGCGGCTTGGTATTGATTTCGATCAGCCTACCATTCTGTCTTGACGTTTTCAAATTGCAACTTGTAGTGTGAGGTATGGTTAGACGGGTTTGTTTCTCTTTTTACTCGGGTTTTGATTAATAAGACGGCGCGTTTGTTGCTTGCTCGATTTTTCGGACGATCCTTTCAGAGGGACAGAGATAGATATTCTTATTGGGTTCTTGTTAGATTATATGGAGACACAGTTCTTCGGACGCGAGTTGGGTCGAGAGACGGAGGGATTTGAGTTTGGTGGTAGAAATTTGAATTGGGGTTAATGAAGTTTGGGGCATTTTAGTTTTAATTTGGCGAATTTTTAAAGTTTCAAGTTTCAGATTTTTTAACTTTCATATTTACTAAATTTTGTAGTTTTTAGAATTT
>NW_017100635.1:82939-122967 GCF_001263275.1 Habropoda laboriosa
AATTTCTCAAATTTCAAACGCCAAGATCCCAATTTCCCAAAAGTAAAAAATTCCAAACGCCAAAATCCCACTTTCCCAAATCACTACTTCAACTAATCAAATGTTTTACCAAAAATTCGTTACTCCAACAGTACGGTTAAAAACTGAATACCGAAGTACCACGTCGCAACTTTCCACTAACTCGCACAATACACACCTTTTCCCTTCCACACTCGTCCTTAATCCACAGTATCCATCCAATCGTCCCCAAAGAGCCAGGAACGAATTAAAAGGTGCATTTCACGGTGAATAAAATGGCGGGTTCGCAACGAGTGGCTCGAGCGTGACTGATTTCGAGGCCGAGTACCGGTATTCTTCTTTCCACGGATGAATCTGGTATGCCACGAGGTATCGTGGCGCATAAAAGGGCCCTGGTACACGCCCAGCCGCATCTCTCGGGACCAGGGGCCATGGCTATTCATACGTTGCCGCGCCATAATGCGTTGCCCACACGAAGGCCGTCGCGCGGGTAACCCTACCGCGTGTGTGGGTGAGAAACGCGCGCGCAGGTATTCCGCTTGGCGCTTCCTGCTCGTTTAATCAATGACATCTTTAAGCAGCTAGACGAATGGCAAAACTGAGATGGCGTAACCGCGTTTGTGCGGCGTGCTGCATCCTCAATCCTCGACGTGCCCTCACGCCACGAGAAGTGGGAACCTCCCCTTTCTTACCCTTCGTCAGACTGCAAATCTTCGACGATGATGATCCGGCTTACGAGCTGAAAGTGATAGTAATTAACGCTCCGAGAGAGTATTTAGAGTTTAGGGTGATTAGGAGGTGACACGTGTTGCATTCGTACATGGAGCGTCTCAGACGTGAATTTACGTTGGGAAATTGGAATTTTGTTAATTGGTAGATAAATAATTTTTCCAGTGAAATATATATGCGTATAGAAATTTTACGAATGATGGAGAATTTTTGTTGGTACGATATTGAGATAGAATTTTAATCTTCTGTTTATTTATTTATCAGAGGATCTCTCTCATTTAGAGATCAGTGAAAACAACGGAAGATGGATATTAAGTGAGGTATTATACAGAAATACTTCAAAAACTTCAGTCACACCCAAAAAAATTGCACACGAAGAAACCTAATTAAAATTACATACTTTCTGTACGAGCACAATGAGCTTCCTACGCATATAAACCGAGCTAATTTTCAGCATTATATCCAAACCGAGTTAAACAAAGCCTCGTTCAACAAAATCGCCCAAAGTTTCCCTTCATTCGAGGGTTCTCCTTATCTCCAAACCGCATTATCTCAGAATTACCTGTACAATTTTCGAAATATCACCGCTGAACTCGTCTAACAGCGGAATCGAATCCGCAACGAAATCAATACTTGGAGACGGCTCTGGCGTCAGTCCACGGAGACAGAGTTGGGCCCAGCGCAATTAGCCGGATGCGTCGAGGTCTAAACAGGAGCGACGGTGATTCCCTTCGGTGCATCCCCGTTGCGACTTTCACGAACACGCGGCGGTTGTAGCACGTAGTCGTTCACAGACGCAGCGGGTTTCGCGGCCACGTACACACGCTTCTGCGCTAAGCTCGCCTCCGCCGCGCCGGGCTCAGGCATCTTTATTGCACGGTATATTCACACTAGGCGTAATATCTCAGCGCGCGGACGGTGCGTATAATCAATGACATCTTTACGAGGAGACCGATAAGCCGGTGGATTCCGTGAGAGGAACTGCTCTTCGAGCGAACGATGAAACGAGAAAGGGTGAAACGCCGGAGAGGAACAAAGGGACGTGGATGGAAGAGGTTCCGCGTTCGGTTCCAAGGGGATCTTTTGAAAAATCGAGAATTCTTCTTTTTTCCGTGGTTTCTTCGACTGTGGCGTGGTGGCAATGTGTTTTTCGAGAGGTGGATTGAAATTTTTGCATTCGACGAATGGAAAGTTCGAATACAATTCAGTTTTCTGAGGAATTTTTGCACTTTCTTCAACATTCTTTTCCAGCGCTAGCTTGAAATTTCTGAATTTGATGAATGGAAAGTTCGAAGAAATTTAATTTTTTGAGGAATTTTGCACTTTCTTCGACACTTTTTCGCGTGTCGTATTGAAATTTGCGAATTTGACGAATGAATAACTTTTCTTGGAACTCCTACCCCGAAACATTCTGTCGTATCGGTTCACGGATACGGGACTTGGATCCCGTATAGAATGTGGTATATTGAGAACTAACGAGAATCCGGAGTGCAAGTTTATTTAATTTGCTGGTAAACTACAAGTCTCGGCTTGTGATTCTAGAACAGACTCGGCTGATCGTTTTTTGGTATGTATGGTTTGGTGTTCTGAGGAAGACTGACTCACAAATTGGAGGAGTACAGGAAAATGAGAGTTGGTGTAGGCGGAGTTCAAATCTGGAGGTAGAATATTGAAACGATGGAAATTCGGTGATTGGTCTTAGGATATTTGCAAGAGGATAGGGAAAGGGTAAAAGTGGGGATGGAAGTTCGAGGCGGCTGGCGTTTTGGGTAATCCCAGTAATCAGAGAAGGAAAAGACTAGTTTGCTAATTAGAAAATTGGTACAATGGATCGGTAAACGTTTTACGGGGGTACGCTTGTCTGACTCTGGCTCGGTCAGGGCCGGTTTATGGTGTTTTTGGGAACCGTTGTTCCGTACGGAACACATTCCAAGGCTATGGAATAAATATTCGCGAAAATTTATGTATAGTTGGGGCCACGATATAGCGAGGTCGTAAATTAAACTCTCAAGAATCGGCACCGATTGATGTTGCGGCACTCAAGGCCGTGTGTTGCAGTCTGTTTGAGGGTTCCAACAATAAACGAATGGTAGCATATGATTTGGTACTTCAAGTAGAAAATGGTATTTCATTTACAAATGGAAAATATGTTAATATTAAAGCTACACAATCCTTTTGCATTTTCTATCTGTATATAACACGAGCAGGTAAATGAAGATGTTAAAGACCTCAATAAGACCTTTACTTGTAACCGTACTTCCAAAAGCGGCTTTTCCCAGAAGAAAAAAACCCTAAATTGTCCTAGCTGAACTCAATTTTCAGTAAATATATTAGAATCAGTTTGACTTTCGCTGGATACAAGAATTCTTTGTACGGTCCTGACCATGGTTTCAAGTACTTATCTGCTCGTATTTCTGTCAATTTCGGGGTCCCGGCAGCTAAAACATGTTTACTTTGACGCCTAACCGATTTTACGACCTCGCTATATCGTAGCCCCGACTATACATGGTGTGCGAAATTTCGATATTTCTTTCCTTCGTTAATATGCAGTAGAATTTAAAAAAGATCAGGGGCACCGTTTTCTTCATCCTAATCTTTCGATCGGAATATCTCTCGAAGAGATTAACATATCACGATAAAGAGGCAGACGTATCCTTAAAATGCGTATAAATAACTGTACAAACTTCGAAAAGCCTACTTTCTCTGTGAAGCATTTGAATAAAAAAGACGACAATGAATCACCTTTTCTCCACGTTCTGAATCAGAAAATCCTTCGATTCTAATTAACTTTAACAATTTCTTCTTCTTCCTTCCGTCTCGTTTTATCGCGCGTTTATAGCCCGCCTCCTTTTTCTATCCTACTTGAAACATTGCTCCGTCTACACCAGTGTCTCTCAACCTTTTTTGGATCATGCTCCATCTCGACGCTTCAAAGATTTCAATCCCTCCTCTAGCATAACAGTCGACCAAGTTCTGAGAAATTGTAATATAAATATATATAAGAAAAAAACGACGTACTTTTGAAAATTTTGGTTCACGCGATAACAGGATGTGTGCTGAAGATTCTCTACAAATTTCAAGTCGATTGATAGACTTGAGATATCGTGTAAACCGTTTCGAAAAATGAGGTTTCCAGAAAAACGGGATTAAAGATTCATCTATCCATTTCGTTGCTAATTTTACGAATTCAAACAAATCCTTTTCCACACATCTTCTAGAATACTTACACTTTAAGAAAATGCGAAAAACAAAATTGATTTTTCGAAAGTTCAAAACCGGAATACCCCCTTAACTCAGGAAAATAATCGATAATTTGTCGCCTACAGTGGTGATTTCTTCGCTGTATCGTTGACGAGGTGACGAATGCAACATCATCTTCTAATTAACCCTTCGACAGTTTGTCCCGTCTGAGATTGAAATATTTCACTGTTTAACTCAAGAGAGACTTTTAGGAAGAATGTTAAAAAGAGACGAGATATTATTGTCACAACTACAACGTAGGGTTGCTTAGTCCTTGTTTCAAAAATCATCATACCCGACGTAATTATTAACAAAAAAAACACGTGTGAAATGTAAATTTGTTTCGCCGTAATTCATAATTTCATTAGACTGTGAAATGGTTGACCTCGAGATCATTGAAATTTCCCCACGTTGGGAAACACTGTTCTACTCTCCCGTTTCGTCCCTCCGGGGCTGAGAAGATCAAGCGGTGATGATGTCACGAGGCGTGTCTCGTCTCGCGAAACGTGGCCAGGATTTTTGATCCTACCATATTTTTCTCCTTTTTTCCCCCCAAGTCGTTCTTCGTTTTCTCGTGGCCCTGTTTGACATCGACGACGACGACGAGGCCTCGCTTCAACCGCCGCTCTGTGAACGTGGACTGCGTTTCACCGCGCGCGCTGTAACTCGCGAGGCTCCGGATCCTTGGGATTATTTTTAGGAATCCGGGATTAGGGTAGAAGGAACGATCGACCGCGGCCGTGCCTCGCGCGAATAAATTATTTATTAGGAATCGCGCGCGCGGTGAAAGGTAGAAAGCGCCGGTCCATCTCCGTGTTGGTGCACAGAGGGAGAAAAAGCTATCTGTACGATTTGTTGCGCAACCACGCGCACAGGATGAAAGTTACCACGCTCGCGGGTTCGATTTTCATGTAAAAATCCACGGTTATATTCTGTATTCATTCGGGAACGCTCGCGATGTATTAGGTGTATCAATGAGTACTCTGCTATTTTCTTTTTTAACCCTTTCGGCACGCAGTTTCAACACACGTAGGATATGTAAGCCTGCAGACCGAGTGTTCCTTTTTCTGTGCTCATTTCAACGTACAAGTCACTGTCTCGGTGAATAATTACTAAACAATGATAATATAAAAGGGTTGAAAACGACAAGTTACTTTAGATTCGGAATATTTGACTACTCCATTTTTATTTTTTAACGAGCGCGTTTAATTCTCTACAGATTGTAATTTGATCTGTATAAATCTCGGAGATCAATTAACCCTAGAGCGGTCTTCGGGTCTTTTTTGACCCACCGCCTTTTTATATTTTCCTTGACATTGTTTTAAACGTTTAATGTCTGGGTTCATATGTCGCGTTGGAAACAAAACAGATTACACATAAGGTCTTAGGTCCTTTTCCACCCAAAAGTCTTAAGTGTACAGTCAAAACGAAGACCGCTCTAGGGTTAAAATCGCGATGACCGGAATCGCGGTTAGACTTAACCTAACCTCAAATCTCAACTGGACAACAAAAGTGGCGGAGAATCTGCGAAGTTTAGTAGAATATAAAGGCAGCGTTACAGTGCTATAAGTTTCTCGAACTGGGCGATACAGTTACAGAAGAGCGCCGTGAACGCCAATTACTCCGTCTGAGTGAAGGATCGAAACAGAATATCCCGTTCGCGGGCAAAAGGAACTGCACAGTTAAATTGCTTTAGTGACAAACGTTACTCCTCGCGCTTCAGTTGACCAAGAACACAGTACGTTTTAGAAATTAGCCGCTATTTTTCAACGACCACCATGCCTGAGTTCCGCCACCTTTTCGCCTAATTGAATTCTGTCGAACGAGAAACAGCCTGGAACCACCGGTTGGTCGCCGGACGTCGCGGTAAAAGCTGCGAATCAACGTTGAAAAGAGCGATACCGGAGGTGAGCAAAAGGGTTTCGGTTCCCGGATGGAAATCGGGTCGAGTGGAAACTGTGGTGCAACGAGACACGGATGGACTCCTCGCGTGGAATTAGCGCTTCGCAACCACGGAGCATTCGGGCCCGCTTTTATTTCGTCCGTGCCTCTTAACGAGCATCGCTCATCCCAAATAAGGAGGCGAACGACTGGTGTCATAAACATTCCCGGCGCTCGAATTGAGCCGTCCGAGGTGGTTCCGTGTTCGATCGCGATTGACAGTTTCGTAAAAAGGCTGGTCCACGTCCCTGTAACGATACGCCTCGAGATGTATGATTCCGCTTCGCGGAACCGTGCCTCTAATTTGCTCTCGTGTCGTCGAAATGCGGCACAACTTCTCCATCGGGAGTTCGCCGCTGGAATTTTCGAGGACTTTAGGCTGTGCTTTTTTGAAAGCTCGTGTATGAAGAAGGTAACTTTTCCCGATTTGGTCGGGTATTAAGGGTTTTTAGTTCAATGAGCTGATTATGCGAAATATTTTCTGTTGTCTTCGGTGCAAGATCTTTCTTTCGGGCAAGTTGAAAAGTGAGATATTTATTTTATCCATGTCGCGGTAATAGATTCGGTATAATCATTTTTTTAAGTGGATTTCTTGGGTATACTTGGTTTTTACTTTGTAGTGAAAAGATATGTAAAAATTGCCCTTTTGCATACTGGTAATACACATTACGTGGTAATATAGGAAATAAAGGATTTCTATTAAGAGATTTAACTGATTTCTCCTGTAAGAGAAACCATACATATTGACTTAGCGTGTTTTACCAGTAAACCCACGATATAATAGTAAAACATATTTACTCAGAGAGCTGAATAGAGTTCAGAATTTGTATTTACTTTTCCGTTTCAGTAATGGAAGTGATTTTTACGTGTAGTATAAACATTTGTTTTTGTGCAACAGATTAAAATTATTAACATTCCTTTTTCAAACAAAAAGGTTCGCCATAAAGTTAAGCTGTAAAGAGTATCTTTAGAAATCCACTTTGATGTTAATTAAATTGCAACCTCTATAGGATGACATTTCTCACACCAAAGTCTTGTCGATCGTTTTTACCGATCTATAATCATCATTACATTCAATTTCTTCAATATTCAATTTCTCTAAAATCCAATTTCTTTAATATTGAATTTCTTTAAAATTCAATTTCTTCAATATTCAACTTTTTTTTTTAAATTACCATTAAACAATCGCGTAAAATTGCCCTCGTAAATCTCCAATGAGAAGAAAGAAGGAGAGCTGTTACTCACTTTCTAAGTCAGACATCAACATTCCTACGCCTCCTTCTCTACGATCCGTTCGAAAAAGAACCTTCGACACGAACCTTTTTACCTACGTTCGTGTCCGGTCTAACAACCCCGTACGACAATTTGTACGGTAAGTACGTCGAATAATTCGCGCGCGAGCGCGGTACAAACGAGGATGCGAATTTCGTTGTCAATGGAAACTATAAATCGTCGGGGAGAGAAGTACACGTTCGGCAGCCACAGGCTCTACGTGAAAGGGCCGATGCAAAAGAAGCGGAGCAGGGAAGGTGGCCACTGTGCACGGCCGCTCGGTAAATAAGGATAATACCGCGTTCCAAAGGTCCGTGCACCATGCGCCGCCGGTTAATTTGGTCAGCCTCGATTAGCCCCGTACGACTTACAGCGGCCAGGTGAACTGATTTATCCGCGCAACGCCGCCGCCACTACGCGTAGAACGTTAATGAAGACAGTTTTGCCGTTCAGGCACGTACCTGCCGAGATCACCTTTGCTCGTCCAGGTAAAAAGAAGCCAGGTTACCAAGTACGTTTTGCATAACCCAGTAGACGTCGTTTTCGAGCAATCAATAATTGCACTGTTCTTGTGAAACACACCTGTGTGAGCGCTCGATAGCCAGTTGTTTTGATTAATCGCGTCGAGATTTAATTTTTTGTTTTTATCAGTGTCGTTTTTTTTTTTTCTTGGTTGCAAGGAGATTGCGCGAATTTCGAAATGTTGATGGAGTTGGTTTCTCTTGTGTTGACGATGAAACAATCGTGAAACAGAAATTAACCAAAAAATATATATATGCAATTTGTCGTGTCCTCAACACGAACCACGCGACCGATCACCCCCACCGTTGACTTGCATCGCTTCTATCTACCTGCCAATAAGGGTTCGCGAAAGAGACCTTTTTCTAGGAAAGGCGTTGATTGGCCCTTTTTCCGAATTAGCAGCTACGAAAAGATGTATAAAGGTAGCTTTCGCAAGCCCGAAAGCAGAATATGTACGGAGAGAAACAGAGTATGTACGGAGAGAAGCAGAGCGTGTACGGAGTGTACATATTAAAAAAAACCGAACAACGTAGTTTAACCTAAAACTAAACAACCAATAGGGAAACATCCATCGTGATATCTTCCAACCGAGAAATAAGATCACGGTAACAAACACAATTGTAAAATGTAATTCGTGAAAAACGTGTAATATGAAAAATAGGTGGTAATATGAATAGGTGCTGTTTTTGTATTTGCATTGTATTTAAATAGCAGTTTTGTTTTGTAACATCGACGTGAAAAAGTTTGCCTTCAAATTTCGCTTAAATTCATTTTAAATAAAAAATGAGGTACGACATGAAACTTAAGATATTGTTAATATCTCCTTAATATTCATATTATATTCAAATTTCACCTAAGTTCCTTCTGAACATTACCAGAAATCGTTTCGCGAACAGTTGGTCAAGTGTGATTTCCCCGAGTAATGTATGGCAACAAGTATAAAAACACGAACAGGCCAAAAAACCACTCCTGCGTCTAACGAGCAACGATCATTGTTTTTCTCTATACCCAACCGCCGTATCCTAATTTGCCTTTAAAATCGATACACGTTCTAGTAGATTCACGTTCGAACGATCTCTTCTGTCTTCAATTGTTTTTGCCCCGTTACGTAAAACTGTGTCTACCGAAGTAGGCTCTACACCGAAGCGGCAGATCCTTAGTCACCGTAATGCATTTTCAAAAGATGACACTGTATCGTGCAAAAAACCCGGGAGAAAACACGGTTCGACGATCAAGGGTACGGTTCTATCGTTGCGTCGCCGCGGACAGACTAATTCACCGTCTCAAAAATTGCTCTATAAACACCCTATCTCCGGTAATGTCTACATCGGCTGTTAACCTAATCTCGTGCGCGTCGAGCTTGCCACGACCGCGGCGGCGCGCACGCCGAGGCGATCGTAATAAAAAGAAACCGTGTATAATATATAATGGGCCTATCTTCGTAATAACTCGTAGTTACTTCGGCCACGGTAGATCTTGCCGATAATTCCAAAGACAGCCATAAGCCGGTCGTCGTGCACACGCTCACCTGTGCGATCCCCTCGCTCGCGCAAGCCTAGGCAGAGAGCTCGTCGACTAATTTATTCCTCGTGCACACGTTCCGAAACTCTCTGTGTACCGCTCTTTCCACGGCGAACGTTATCCCTGGTTGCATCGATTTTCCCGGCGCGAACCGATCGTTCGCCGCCGATCTTCCATCTGCGATCCTAATCTCTCGACTCTCGCAGGTGAAATTGTTGAAGTCGCGCGCGCGGGGAATTCAAATGTCAAGGCTTCTCGCCGGTGATATTTTTCCGCGGAGGTGCGCGCGAAATGGAAGCTGATCGAAATTAGGGTTGACCGAGAACAATTGATAGATACTGAGAATAGAAGACGTGTTAAAAATTAGAATGCACGCGAAATGGAAGCTGGTCGAAATTAGTATTGATCGAGGTAAGTAAAGAAGTAATTGACAGGTAGTCGAGAAAGTAAGATGCATTAGAAATATCTGGCAGAAGAGGTGAGATATTAAGGAAATAGTGGTACGTTGAAATAAAACTTGTTTCAATATCCTGAAACACGAGACTTTTGGCTTCACCTCGGAAGAAGCTACACACCGTTTCTCTCGGTTGTGTAACACTTAATTACCTATCTAACTTGCTAGCTTGCTAGCTGCTGTGGTTCAGGGAGGATATTCGTTCCTTCTTTCTTTCTCGTTTCTTTAACACACACTTACCTTACACACACACACACAGGTCTGACAAATGAAAGAGCCCGGTATCAATTTTCTAAGACGACGGCTCATTAAAAGTTATCGATCACGGCTTGCTAACGTATTATTATATTTATTAGAGGTCATTATCCATATTAAATTTCCTTAATTACGTTTAACCGATCCAATAACGTCTTACCGTAATACGCTATTCCGTTTCTGTCTTCGTTCAACTCTTCGAGGTGGGAAGAACGTGTTCGAACTTCGTTTGCTCCTTTGCATAAATTACCGCGACCGGAGTAACTTGGAGCTGACAATGTATCGATCGTCGGCCATTTTTATCGTGAAACATTTGTAGTAATTAAATTAATTCCGCCGGGAGTCGTTCGGTCGCGGATTGCCTAACGAATGATTGATGAACGTTATATTCTCATTACCAGTCGCTACTGTGGGAACATATGTACGTATAATATTCAGTATATATACGCCACTACATATGTTCCTTATATATATCTCGAGCTAGTACCAGCATCATTAAGAACAGTTTACCCGGTCTTTCATTAGTCATCGCGGATTTAATACGTCGTTTGGTTTCAGCTATGGAACACAGAGAGGCAGCATGACCGCCTTCGTTTCGTTCGTTTATTTTTTTAATGGTGGCCGAGGTATCGTAGATTTTGCGCCGAGACAAATCACGCGAAACGATATCCGATTAGGAGGAAAGAGAGACGGATTTCCTTGCTGAATTCTCGTTGAAATGTATCGATTTACGATTCGTTATTACGTAGGTACGTGTCGACGGTACGTCGAATGAAGATTATCGGGAAAGCGACTGGGAAAATGCCAGTGTGCGGACTGCATTGGGAAATTGAAGGATTTGTGTTTCGTTAGTTTGCTTGGTAGAATTTCTTTCGATTGCTCTAATTTGGGGTGTTCGAGTTTTGAGTGCTCGAGCTTGGCAATGTTTTATTTTGAAATTTTCTTATGTTCCAGTTTTCCAATTCTTGAATTCTTAAATATTAGAATTTTCAAATTCTCAAATTCCTAAGTTCTCAAATTCATAAATATTCAAATTTCCAAATTCTCAAATTGTCTAATTTTCAAACTTTAAAATTCTCAAATATTCAAACTTTCAAACTCCCAAATTCTCCAATATTTAAACTTTCAAATTCCCCAATTCCCAAATATTCAACGTTCAAATTCTCAGATTCTCAAATATTTCAACTTTAAAGTTCTTATATTCCCAAATTCTCAAATACTCAAATCCCCAAATTTTCAAACTTTACAGCTTCAAGATTGCAACGCAGGTCACCAATTTTCTAAGCTACCACCTTAACTAATTACACCTCCGTACCGCTGCCAATTATTTTTATCTCGACTTCGACATGCAGGAACAAACGCAGTGTCGCAATTTCAGCGGGTTTATTACTCCTAGGTTCCCTAAAATCCCAAATCGATCATTCCGTACCGGAGTTCCTTAATTAGAGCCGCGAAACTGCAAAGATAGCGATGTTTCTCTGCGTCGTGACGCACATGGAATTATGATTTCATTGTCGTGGCCGAAACTGTACAGCCAACGTTTCTAGATCCCCCCTCCCTGTCCCCGTTCATGAATAACAAATGCGCGTAACGACGAGTTTCCTGAAAACGAGAACCCTGGCAATGGGCGTGTCTCGCGTGACGAGTACCTTTTTTTAGGATCGATTCGCCGGTTCGTTTCGTAAATTCCGCCTATTCGAGACACGATTCGTGATTACGAATATCAAATTATCATCATAAGGAAACCAGTGCTTATCTCTAACATTGTAGGCGGTGGAGATATTTTCGAACCTTACGAAGAGACAGGGAGAACGAATCGATAATTCGACTAGATGAAGCCTTTAAAATGGTCCGGAAAAAGATTCTGATTCGTTCATTTACATGGTTCGTTTCAAAATGATTCCTTCTAATTATAGTTATGAGAGGGTCAGTTTTGAAACGGAAATCTCAATTTTGTCGCGATTTTTTGGTTAGCAAATAATACAGTTACGTTCTTCGAATATTTTTCATTATTCACAGGAAACATGTTTGCCTGATTTGTTTAAATTTTCTTTAATTTTTATATGAAGTATTTCCCGTTTTCCCCAATTGCAGGATCAAGTGTATTAATAATACAGTAAAATCCTCGTTTTCGCGGAGATATCTAAGATCTTCCGCGATACCTAAAATCGCGAATACGTAGTAGCGAACGCTATATATTAGTAAGATTCATTTATAAAGCGTAATTAAACATTAACGAAAATAACAAATAATAAAATAAAACAATCAAAATACAATAATAAAAGTTACACGATAACGACGTAGATGATGCGGTGTATCACTAATGTTGAAGGATCATCTGTTCTCTAGGTGATGAATTTCAGGATTTAAAAATTTAAAAATTTTGCATTTAATTATTTTGAACCACGGCCAATCACGGGCACCTGTATTATTCAATAAATAATTTACAAAACATTGTCTCCGTCAGAAGTGTTCCTATCTATGTAAAATACCTGAAACACAGAAAAGAAAAGAAAGTAAACCAGCACCGCATCGAAACGTTCGATTTTCTCATCCCGTTGGCCACGATTTGTTAATCGTGCAATGTTTACCACTTCATCGGTGCACGTCGACCGGGTTACGTTATTAGCCGTGTATCGTGTCGTACGACGCGATACCGTTCGTTGGATGTTGTACGGAAAGGCCTAGGCGGAGGCGGAGCACGGTCGGTTTTCACTGTCGATATATGCTCGAGCATTCTCACGTTTCGTCAAGACATTACCTGGAAACAATCGCGCTCTCGGTGGTCGAACCAAGCGCGCCGCTGTAAATCTGATCTTCCGTCCGGCTGTTTTGTAAATCCGATACCGGCGCACGGCTCCTCCGCGCGTCTCTACGTAGAATACAAAATGGCTGTTTTTCGCTGTCGCCCGCGACGACGACTTCTTCTTCTACCTCGCCGAAACAGGTTGCATCGAGGCGCGTGATTGCAGGATCGAGACCGCCCTTTTCAGACTTGCGATCCTCTGTTCGCGCGTTTGTGCTTTTTACGCGCGACCGAAGGGTTGCGGAGAGGTAATTAATCGGACGATTCTTCTCCTCGTCTCGGTGGACGTTGTGTTTTGGGAGTAAGTATGATCGGTGAGAATTGGAGGGTTTTCGTATTAAACTGCAAACTTTCTAATATTTTTTTTTGTATTCTTTGTGGAGCAATTAATTTGGAGATTTTTCTTCTCCTCTCGATGAGCACTAGTTTCCGGTTATGCTTTGGAAATACGACTGGTGAGAATTGGGTAGATTTTGTTTTAAATTGACAACTTTTTAACATTCTTTATATTCTCTGTGAAGTAATTCATTTTTGAAAATTTTCTTCCTTTCTCGATGAACGCGAGTTTCGGATTATTCTATATTAAATTGGGAAATTCTTAATATTCTCTGTTATTTTTGTACTGCTTTTACTGTCGAAATGGAAAATTTGTTAGAAAACTTACTCTTGTAGTGCTAATTATAAGCTAGCAAGTAATAATTTTCCATTACCTATTATACAAAAATGCAGAAAGTATTTGCACATTGTTCCTTCTCTTTTGGTATTTAAATAGAATACTGGTTAATACTATGATCGATATCGAAGGGATAACATACAGAAAGCACCGTTGTATGCAAATATTTTTCCTAACAAGATTTCTATTAACACTATCGACTCTATATCATAATTCTCGTTAATTATTTACCTTGGTCGCTATTCACTAAGAAGGTTGCATACACGTTTCAAGAAAAACGGATTTCTTGTTACCATTTCTGTTCTCTTCTTATCCTTATTTAATCTCGATCCCGTAGATTAATCCGCGGCAGTAAGAATTGTAATTAGCGATCAGGACGAAAAATCCGAGTGCAACTTTGTGTCCGATGTCGTTCTCGCGTGTGGCACAGCCATAAATCTTCGCAAACGGAGGGAAATACGCAAGTAATTAAGCAGGGCAGGCGAACACCGACGATGATCTTATAATTACTCGGTTTTGCAAAAACGTAAGGAAGACAAATCGACGACTCGATTCCTGTGAAATTATATTTCCCCTTAAATTATCATCCTCGCGACTTACTCTCCAGCTAAATAGATCATATTTCACCAATCTTAAAACAATCTTCCAACTTCGCCAAAAAAAAAAAAAAAAAAGAAAAGCGTCGCGTGATTCCAATCATCTAATTTTCATATACGGTTCAATTTTTCCTCATTTCGCAGAGTGTCCGTGCAAGAATTTCGCGTGAAATTATCACGCTCGCGATCCTTCGACCATATTCTCACGTTAAACGTTGTACACGTCGCGAAATCAAAACAATCTTCGAACTTCGAAGACCGCAAGAAAACATGGCGTGATCCAATTATCCAGCTATGCCGCAGAATTTTTTTTCAACGTTCGCGGATGTCTATGTAAACAGAAACTACGAAGAGAAAAAGATGTTTTCAAAGACGTCGTTATCGTCACATTAGCCATGTCCTCGGTCGCTATTCAGCGTTTGCTTTCAGTCGTTCGACGATATTCGTTGAGAGAGGTTGGAATCTTCTAGAGCGAACATTTTATGAAATTTTCATATTTACTTCCAATTAATGTTACAAATATTGCAATGGACGTTACTATCGCGAGCTTCTTCGAGCTAAATTAGAATTTGTAAATTGCGTTTCTTGCGATTCGTTCGATCGACACAGTGTTTCGTTGTTAGTCGAACCGTTCGAAGCTTTCGATCGACGGTGTTTCGTCATTGGTCGAGTGATTTTGGTGCGTGAAAGTGATTTCGTCGCGTTCATCGATCGTTGAGCGATCGAAGAGGACCGAGGAAGCTGGATAACATCGTTGGTATTAAACAGTGGGCAGCTCTCGGGTCACTCGGATCTCGTGGGAACTGGTCGCGATTAGTCCACGTCAATAGCAACGCTAGTTATGCTAATTGCGCGAAAGCACTTGGGCCTGCTACCAGCATCGAGCGCTCCGCCAGATAAGCTAGGTACGAAGGTAGTACCTTTGGCTATCGATTTATCGAGCTCACTCCCTCGGAGGGATTTCAGATCGACCGTTCGATCATTCGACAGCGATAGCTTCGATCCTCGTGCACGGAAATTTTCTTTCACGTTGTGGGACTGTTCGGAGAGAACGTTCTTTCACGTTATTTATATTCTTAAACAGCAGTTTTGAACAATTTCCACTTCTCCAAATAGTTAGCTTTAAAGTTAATACTAAATATTTTTAAACGAATTCTTGTAGAATTTTTAATCTTCCCCGAAATCTGGGATATTCTTAGAAATTTATTTTATTTTCGATGATTTTGTTAACCCTCCTTAGGCAATTTTACTCTTGCATTTCTTCAAAGGGAATTTTTATTTTTATCGAGGAACGTTTTGGTAAATTTTCTTTCACATTGTGAGACTCTTTAGAGAGAAACATTTTCTCACATTGTTTATATTCTTAAACAGCAGTTTTAAGTAAATTTTACTTCTTCGAATTAATATTAAATATTTTTGATTGAATTCTTATGGAATCTTTAGTCTTCCCCGAAATCTGAGATATTCTTAAAAATTTCGTTTATTCTTTGTTGGGAAAATGGGTTTTAAGTAAACTGCTTCAGCTTTTAATACCTGCATATTTTATTTCTCTACGCATCGGAAGTGACTTCCTTCTGTTATTAATGTCTTGAGAGGACTAACTCTACCGGGCACGCAGAGCCGGTGACACGAGGCACCCTCATCTAACAGGGGTGCGTTATCACCTTACTCACATAAACAGTGTGAGAAACGGTATCTCCGTTCATCAAGAGAATAAGAGATTAGTGTTTGTTTGGTTTACTAGTAAAACTAACATTTTTCGATGATTTTATTAACCCTCCATTGACAATTTCACTCTTGCATTTCTTCGAGAGGAATTTTTATTTTCATCGAGGAATGTTTTAATCGTTGGACTTAACGAACAATTGTACAACGTAATGGAAACTTCGACAAATATTGTAGAATTTTTCGGACGTTTTAAAAGCCTGGAATATTGGTAACATTAGACTTGAACAGAAACGACTGCTCGTAGAGTGTGAAGAATACGTGTTTGCCAAGGAAGGGTTAGAAAACGCAGTTTCGAAGCAGATGTTGCAATTAGTCTCAACCTGTTGCTAGAATATTTTACAATTTCAGATAGTATCAGTTTGATATATGGTAAAAGCAACGATTCTCGATGTAGAAAAAAGGGGAAAAATGTTGCAGTTATAATTAACGTTCTTATTGTCCTTTCATTTCCAGCATAACGAGATATTCGTACGGTAATTTATGTTTCCTGCATAAGAATTTCTGATTACGCACTCGGTTAATCGTAAATTGGGCCGAATCAACGTCCGGGTGTTTTATTATATCGCGCCGAAAGGGAAGCTCGTTTCGCGAAAATTGATTGTGGCTGACGTGCATTAACGAGCACGTTTGTTTCTGTTTCAGGCGGCGGGACCGCCGGTGCAGCTGGAACCAGTGGACCTGTCCGTGAAAACTCCTGTGGTGTTGCAGGTGCCTCGGTATAGTCCAGCGGCTATAATTACCGCTGCGGCTAGAAGAATTCCTTCACCTTCGACGACGCCCACGCCACCGCCGCTCTCCATATCAACCGGTGAGTGAAGGAAATTTTTAATTATTCACACGTGTGTTCGACGAACCTGAAGATCGATCCCCGTTGATCTCGTTTACGGGATCGCGGAGCGGCTGGGGGAACCTCTGTTGTATTTTAACGAATTTCAACCCTTTCTCGCTGCGGCAGAATTAGCGGCGCGTAAGAAGCCGCTGTTACGGGGCAGTCGGGACGCTATGCGTATAGTTTAGCGACAGAGCGTAACGTTGTTTTGGGTAGTTATTTTCACAGTTCTTTGGGGCAGTGAAATAAGATAATTCGACGAAAGTAGATTAGTTATCCTGGAGATTATATGCTGCGCTGAAAATTTTTATGGAGATTAGTCATCTTTAGTTCAACGTTGGGTGACTATTGTCGCCTTTAGTAAGAAAGGGTTAATTGTGACAACACCCTGCGATGTTTTGCACTCTCGCACAAGAATCACCAATTGGCACGATATTCGCATGTCAGTCGCGCATCGTTATTCTCATTGACCGAAATAAAAAAATAAAATAAGGTTGTGGCGACCAGCTGTAGTGCAGAAGCAAGCATTTGCCGCGCGGACGACCGACACGGTTTATGACGGGCACGCTAGAAAAGCTATTATTGAGAAAACCGTTTTAGTCTGTTTAATGTTTAGTAAATCTAACAATGCATGTTTTCGTAGAAGCTTTCACCAACGGTCTCAATAGCAATTTGCCAGGCCATAAACCAAGGGTTGCCGAAAGGTCCGCGTACGGGCCCAGAGGCCCAGGCCACATGTTCCAAGTACCGGACCTGGAGGAAAATCCGCGGCGTCGCCAAATGAGCTACAACGGACAATACGCCCCCACCAAAATTCGCCGCGGTCCTGGAAAAAGCGCGCCAAGGGCGCAAAGGACTAGCGGCGGGTTAAAGGCAAAATTCCTGATTGGTTACAACCAATAAGTTGGGGGTAACCAATCAGGAGAAAGAAGAGGGTAAGAAAGAAGCTCGCGAGGTGACTTGGAGAGTGAGAGTCAGTGAAGCGGACAGTCATTAAGCAATAAGTAAACTGTACACCTCGTGAGCCAGCTGAATGATAAAGACAAAAAGAACTTACTGTGTGGGTACTAAGTAACCCAGATCATCCTCCTATTATTAAATCCAAATTCTACAAGGTGTCGCAGTAAGAAAAATGTAGAGAGCCTATATTCGTCTTTCGTATATATTGATAAATCTGTGAGAGCGTTTCGTAGTCGAAGGGTTAACATTCGTATTTTAATGGGAGAAAACGAAATTTGATAAGCAGCGTATTATTTGAAAACGACAGTACGAGAAGAAAATATAGAGTTTACGTTAGGAGAATATAACGTTCGGAATCACTATATATGTTTATCGCAGGGAACGCAAAAATTGTTAATTTCGTTAACCCCTGTTTAGTCTAGGCGAAGTGTGACACTCAGTTTATTCCGTTCGATATTAACATTCGCTGCACTGCAAGGAATTAAGTCACGGTTTGTGTACTAACATCAAGATTTGCCTGAATAAGATAAACCATAATCGATTTTGAACTTTTCGGCATAGTAGAGAGGAATTAAGTCACGGAGAAGTGGAACGTTGTAATATTTTCGAAAGGGTTAAAAACTTCGATAACATCAAGATTTGCCTGAATAAGATAAACCATAATCGATTTTGAACTTTTCGGCATAGTAGAGAATTAGACACCGGTACAATTAGACGAGTTACCTCAAATTACCTCGAAACACAAAAACCATAAATTTAGATCAAAGTTTAACAGACACCAAATCACGTAAAATGTCTCCGACCTTCAAGAACCAGCACACACACACGCTAAACTTTAGTTACACCTAGGACTTCAGATCTCACGTACGAAATAACGCGACAATGAAATAAGCAGTAATTACATATGCAAAGTGTATAATTACCGCTTATGAAATACGAGTCACTATTCTTTTTCTCTCCATTTCACGTTCAATAAGCAAACGAGCATACACAACCTACTAAAGAAATGATAAAATATTTCTGCGTGCCATTACCTCTCTTGTTAGCTACAAGTAATCAACATAACAAGTAATCAATGAGGCGTTAACTAATAGTATTCTCATAATGCACGGTATAAACACTTCATTCAGAAGTGAATAGCTATCTACAATTTGTCAGCAATCAGAATCTTAGAATCGAAACAATTTACAGTTCTCATAATTATTTCCCAACAACAACTATTCCATCTGAGTTATTCTCCAATTTGTTCAACTCCGGGGTGCACCCAGAACGAAGAGGAAACAAACAGCCTACCTAAACATCCGCCAAATCGTTTAACATACCCGATGCATCACTAACATAGTTCTCCGATACCTTGGAAGATTTTCGAAGGCAGTTAACGCCTGGCCGCAACGAGTCGGTGCGTTCGAGCGGCGCGTTTCAAATTCCTGCGCTCGCGAAACACCGCGGAATTGCACATTATGAATCGAAGCCGAAGGAAAGAGCACCACCTCTATCGACTCTATCGCCTGTCCCTAGAAACGCACGCGCGTGTGTGTTCAGGTGCAGGATCATGCACATAGCAGCGCGGCTTGGAAAGTGGCCGGGCTCTCGCTTATGGGTAAACTCGCGGAGATCTCCGGCGATTGCGTTTGCTTTATGGGTTAATTATGTTCGACTTTTTCTGCATACCGCTGGTGGACGAGCCCACCAACCCTGGCCATTCTATGGAAAACCGATGTGCGTCGCAACAAACCGTTCGCGCGCGTTTTACGAACGAGCCAAGGCTGGGCTGACGATAGGCTGCGTCCTTGCTCACCGCTACCGATTAACCGCGCGCGAGCTCGATCGATCCGACGATAAATGCCTTTGAACCGTTCTGTGGGCGCTGCTGTTCGGAAACTTGCTCTTTGCGTTAATCTTGTTTCAGCGAGGCGGTGCTAGGCGGGCAAACTGGGAACGTTACGTTACTTTCTTCGATAAGTTTCACAGAGTTCCTGCTTCCTTGCTGGGGCAAGGAGCGCTGTCTTTTTAAATCTTTTTTTCAGTAGCAGGTTATAAAGGAAAAAGTGTTCTGTTAGTTTAGTTCCCTTACCGGGTTTATGGTTTTAAAGTATATATATTTCTTGCAATTTTTTTTTTTTGGTTAGATTAATCGCTCTTTCTCTGACCTCACTTTTTGGCGGCAAATTTGAAAATGTATATATTAGAAGGGATTAGAAGTAGGTTTTTTTAAAATTTTCCTTTTAGACGTACAGCTTATTTCCCTCATATACTTGAACCATTATCTGACCGTTTCCTGACCGGTGCGTGGAACCGTCGGCAACGGTCGGTGCGTGGTGGTATCGTCACAGAAGTGATCGAAGAATAATTTCAACGATAAATGAAGTACAAGAAAAATTCTCCCATTACTTAATCCACGATTCACTTTCGAAACGCGCGTCGCATCTCCCGAGCGAGCGCACCGCGAAGTGGCATCTCCAATCGATCACACGTAAAATTGAGAAATCAATTGGCACGTTACACAAGATCAAACCGACCCGCCTAAGTAGCAAGGAGAGCTCCGTGCGGTTAACGCGCTCGCACGACGCGCGGAATTACCTCGTTCTGATATCCCGTGCTCTGGAACGGGCCGATGCAAAAACCAGCTGGTTCCTGAAACGATCCTAAGAGACCTTAATGGCCAGCGGGAAACTAGTAGTTTCATAGGCGGCTGTAAAAAGTCGTTACGTTTCTCGCGTAAAGTAGCGTGCAACGCGGTGTGCTTGAAACAGTTGGAACCGCGAAATCGGCGTCGCTCGGTGGCACGGGCCACGCCTCTTTTTTATTACCTGAATCACCGTGCGTACGGTGGAATAAAAAGCGCGAGGTATAGAGTGTAGGGGAAAAAGAGGGACAAGAGAGAGAGAGGGAGAGACAAGCGTGGAACGACGAGCTCTCGCGCGCGCTCCTGGCTAGCGTTTGGACCCGCATTCACTTCCATTTCTGGATTAATGACCACGCACACCTGCGCAAAGCGGAGTTCGAATGCGATTGGGGTCGCAACCCGTAGTCCTTGCCCCGGGGCATCGTTGTGCTATAGTCAACGGGCTCGTCGCCGTGTTCGTCGCTCGAAACGCGTCGAGAATACTTTTCGCTGAACGTCGATTGGCAATTTGTTCGAGGCATAGCGAGAGTCTCGTTGGCTTACGTCTTGGTAACGTGGAGTTGGAGGCGTTTGGCAGGTTCGACGGGGTTCTGACAGCGATTATCGGGGATTATGGTGAATTGATGCGGGGAAAATGTTTTCGGAAGTTTGGGATGTTTAACGTTATGCGGTTCGAATGGACCAGTTGGTTCGCAGTAATTTGTAGTTTGTCTTTGTGTCAATATTTCGACGTAATATTACTTATGAAATATTCAGTTTGTTATCGTTGTATGATATCTGAAGGCAAAAATTTCTGTGTCCAGTCTTCGTATAGGACCGCAAAGGGTTGCTTTTTGGAGGAGTTTGATGTAGTTGGTTTATCCTGCTTGAAACATTATTTCGTACTTTGTTTTTTTACTTGTTTACATTTGTTCTTTGCAAATATATATTCGACGTATTTTATTTACATCGTCCATATTTACAAAATAAAAATTACCTTCACACTTGGGGATGAAGAAGATGAAGAAACTTAAAAAATCTTAGACACAGATAAATTTTAACACTCTTTGGAATACATTCTTCTTTAAAATAAAGTCATAGTTAACCCCACTTCCTACCTGTTTTCATCCTACAGGAAGTGAAATTATTCCGTCTTTCTAACATTTCAAGCACCGCCTATGTAAGTAAACATGTCGCGAACGCCAACAAAAAATTGTCAGAAATTTTACAATAACAGCGAGAAGAACGAGAATTCCCGAAGAAACAATTATCCAAAAAAAAAAACATCCTTCCAAATCGTCAATTTCCTTCAACCTCGACAACTCCCAAATATATCTCCGACGAAATCACGTTAAACTCAACGATCCTACTCTACCCACCCCCTTACGCTCCTGCGCCAATAGCACTAAAATTTCTCCAACTCTTGCACAACTCTCGAGACTAATCGAAGAGTCTCATCTACGAGCTCGAGCCTTTTCCTCCGACCGGAATGAAACTCTTGGAAGCTGTTTCTACTAAAGCACCCCCAGAAGGTTCATCGGTGTTCAGCCGCCGCAGCTGGCAGCGATATAATACAGGCAGATATTGAGCATCGACTTTGAACGTCGAGAGCCTCCCATTTCCAGGCCTGAGTCGAGGCCGTGTATAACGGCTCGCGTCCGTTTCCTCGCGCGTCCATAAATCGCCGCTTGGTGGCTATCGGAAAATTCCGATCGTGCGTGGATACCATATACGCGTGCAGAGCCAGCCGACTTGTTGCGACTTCGGTGCACGCTTTAACTGCAGCTCGATTTCTGCGTTCGGGATGTCCAGAGAGTGGTCTCTGTTGACGCAACGAAAAAAAAAAAATGAAACAGATACCAAGCGTCGTCCTTGTCGAACGAACATCCTTCGACGTCGTTGGCAAGTGTATAATACGCTGTTGCATAATTTGCCGGTCGATTTAGGGAGAGAATGGGTTTGTCAATGTAGGTTAACGGAGAGATCGTTTTCTAAGACGATTTTGTGGTATGAATTGAAGCGAGAAAGTAGGAAGTTTGGTTGATTTTCGATGGAACTGTTAGTTCGATATTTCAGTGAACCATTAATGTCGTTCTCATCTTGTTCTCCATATAGCAGCGTGATTTATAAGATCCTGATTGATGCATGGGAATATACGAAAGGCAATACGATACACTTTTTCCTGGAAATTGGATTTTAAAGTGGCGTAATGTCCCACCACTTTTCCCTCGTTAAACTCTATGATTAATGTCGTTTATCATTTCGTGCACGCCGATGAGTAATATCACTGAACGCGGCGTAATCTCTTTTAAATACCCTCTCTAAACATATATCTTTCGTCATCTGGGAGCCCGGTCAGTCTACAATTTTCAAACCATAAAGACCGCCAGCAAGAATTTCGAAACGCCCGGAACGAATACGAGCAAAAGAGAGTGCTTCAACGTTTTAGAATCGTGTATTGCAACAGAGAAAACGCACAAATCGTTCGACGAATTAAAAGTGGCGATTAAACGTTCCCGACGATACGGATCGCGATAAATCACGCTGTGAATCGTTTCGTACGATCGTTACACTTGAGATCGCTGAAATTCGTCTGGTCGAGAGGGTGTTTCGCCATTTCGATGGGATCTTTACCCCTAGTGCGATCTTCGGGTCTTTTTCGGCCCGTCGCCTTCGTATTTTTTAAACAAATTTTCCTATCGTCGAGTTTACGTTTCTTTAATGTTATGTTAAAAGTTTATTGTCTAGGCTCAGATGACATGCTGGTAATAAAAATTGTTACACGTAAGGTCTTTGGGTCTTTTTTGACCCGAAGTTTGGGTCAGTCTTTGGGTCCCTTTGGTTCAAATTTGGGTCAGTCTTTCGGTCTCTTTTTACTCGAAAATTGGGTCAGACTTTGGGTCTTTTTTGGTCCAAATTTGGGTCAGTCTTTCGGTCTTTTTTTACTCGAAAATTGGGTCAGACTTTGGGTCTTTTTTGACCCGAAGTTTGGGTCAGACTTTGGGTCTTTTTTGGTCCAAATTTGGGTCAGTCTTTGGGTCTTTTTTTACTCGAAAATTGGGTCAGACTTTGGGTCTTTTTTGGTCCAAATTTGGGTCAGTCTTTCGGTCTCTTTTTACTCGAAAATTGGGCCAGACTTTGGGTCTTCTTTGACCCGAAGTCTGGGTCAGTCTTTGGGTCCTTTTTAGTCCGAAGTTTGAATCAGTCTTCGGGTCTTTCTGGACCCAAAGTATGTACGCACTCGAACGGAAAAATGCACTAGGCATAAAAACGTCAGGTTTGGTTGAAAAGTGGCGCAAAGACGCGCAATTAAGAATTCTGAAAAGGGGCATTTGCGATGTTTCTTTTTACGCTTCGTGGCCATTAACCGTCGACTTTCTAGCGTGTTAGCCGGGAACGATCTCGTAAAAGTTGACGAGCACATTAGCGTGGCCAAGTCGTTGTCGCACGGCTTTCATCGGGAGCCCCTTTGGACTCCCTTTTCGTAACGTTACACGTTATAAAGGAAACTTGTCACGCGTCCACCTCTGTGGATACGAGCATACGAAACCTCCCACGGATCTAGAAGTGACGTCACTCTGAAACGTACGTACGAGAACGTCCGCCGGGGCGTGCAACGATTCGGTAAAAGGGCCAGCGTGCGAAAGTGATCCGCTGGCCGCGGTACAATACACCACGCATATGGATACCACGTAGCGAAATTAGAAATTTTCCGAAGGTCACCGCCGGCTCATTTGCATTCCGCGACGACCGAGATTAATATGGGCCACCGCTCACGGGAACGCACTCTTGGAATGGTACGATGCGATTGCTTTCGTTCATTTTCATCGAATTGCATTTTTTCTTAATGTTTTTGGTGATTTTCTAATTTTTATTGTTTGTCGAATCTGATTGTGTTGTTTGAGCAGTCGTGTGAGGCATTTGAAATTGATAAAGTCTCTATTATCGCTGTGAATTAAAACTTTGCAGTTTCTTTGCACATTTTTGTAGTAAATTGTGGTCTCGTTTTTGTGTAAATTTGCAAACGAAGTGCTAAACTGTAATTTTTTGTTTTAATCATTTTAGAAAAATGAGACATTAAATAGTGAACATAATTATAAACGATATAATACGATAAAAGTGTGTCATTTTTATGACACGCGTGATAAGGAAAATATGTATCATTATAATATGCACGATAAGGAAAATAACTATATCTTAGTCATTTACTATAATGATAAAGTAAGTAACATTGCAACATTCGTAATTTATATTAATTAAAACAGGAAAAATTCTATCTGGGTATGAGTAATATTCCAGGAAGTTACACTCGGTCGTGTTTCATTTCACAAAAATTTCTCCCACATGACGCATCTCCTCTTCGATGGTCGAAAAACTAGCTACCATAACTTTCATAAAAATAACAATAGAACGTATGAAACTTCCATACGACATGAACACGAAATGCAAATTCAATGTTTCACTCGAGCAAGCACATAGTAACTTTCTTTCCCTGAATAATCTACTCTTATCTACCGGAGAATCCTATCAAGAAACCCATTTTCCAGATATTACAGACACTGGCGCGCGCACCACGCGTTAAATTAACCGCGTATACCGTCGTTGCATAGAGAATCCCGCGATTCCGTAGCAATTAATATTATTAGCGTAATTGCAAGGCGTAGCCATGCTTAGGAGAGACGCCTTTGTTGTCTGCTCTGTAGAATAATTAAGGAAAGCACCTGGTAGCGACGGTTTCGACTTTTCTTTCGAAATTGCTACGTGGATTTTGCCGAAGAGATCGGTAATCTCCTTGAAACTTTTCCCCGGGTGAAAATTACGAACAACATAGTTGCATGTAGCCACGAGCTTTTCGTCTGATTCACATCCGCACGAGGAGGTGTGCTTCTTTTCTTTATTTTCTACTCTTCTCCGGTACCTGCCGTATTTTTCCTTAGTTTTTAACGGAGAGAAGATGACGGATAGCGTCCCGTTTTGTTGGGAGTCGGCTCGAGCCTCGGCTCCCAGACTTTGATTGTCTTTGATTAATTACTCATGCTGTTTCTCGGCCGGCGGAAGCCGACGGGTAGCAATCTAGATAATGCGTAACCGTATTAACGGTTCGGCGTAATCTTCTTGTCTTTAAGGAGAAAACGCCCGGCACAGACGATGTTTAGAATTCTTCGCTTCGAGGAGAGGAATTTTAGAGATGCCCGCGATATCTGGCTTTTCTTTCGCCGTTGTGTAATAGTCGTAAATCATTTTTAGGTAAATTTTCTTTTCTCCGACGAATTAACCGTTAAACGGTAGCAATTTTTTCTTAATTTTTGCACTTTTTTAAGATTTAAATTTGAACATCCAAATATTGCATTTTTAATTCAAAGGTGAAGATTGAAGTAGAGCAACTTACGTTTAATTTTCAAATGTGTATATTTAAATAATTTGAATGTCTACCGGTTAATATCTCATTAGCATCTTTTCGTTAGGCTTTAAATTTAAATACCCAAGTATTACAATTTCAATTGAAATTTGGATATTCAAAGTTAAAGATTCAAACAGAGCAACTTACGTTTAATATTCAAACGTAAGTATATGAATAATGCAACCTTAACAAAAGCTTTGAATATTAAAACTCGCAAAGAGAAACAGAGAGAGAAGAAGTATTATCAGATTAACAGCCGTTTAAATCCTCGTTATAATTATCATTCTGTCAGCGGTATTATCGATCATTTCTAAATATATCTCTATTATTATAATGGAGCGATTGCTAACTTTCAAACGTACATTGTTTCTGCATACGAATGAACTATCTGTTGAATAACATCTCTCTCGGCCTCCTACGCGCTCGCTAGACGACAGTTTAAGCCGATAGGCGGAATCGTGACAGCATTTGCAACGGATTAGAAGTTAAACAAAAAGGCGAAGCACGTGCAGGGTGCACAGTAGCAGCGTGACACTGTGTGTTGCTCCAGCAAATAGCGGCTTGTTATCATAGCTCTTCCTTATCGCGAAACGGCGCGCGGCTGCCGGTGGCATGTTCCGACCATCGAGATAAATCCTTGGCGAATGGTAAAACGATAATCGGTGACTGGCTAGAACCGATTGGATGATAAAAGCATGTTCCGCCGTGCCGCTCGGATTTGTAGACGTCACGGATAATCAGTTTGTCTGAATGCGGCCTCTAAAGTGGCGCAATTTGTCATCATCAGCTGGCTAGCCGGTGCTAACCGAATTAGACGGTTGAAGGATAGATTTTAAACAAGACTTTCTTTCAATTTATCTCGAAGGTGGGAAGTCTCTAACACGTGGGCATTTTATAGGTTGGATAGATCGCTGTCGAAATTCCTCAAATTCCATTCGAACCGTATTGAACGCGGAAATTTGACAACTTCCAAGAGACAATAAAATTGGAATATATTTTTAATACATTCCATGTCGCGTGCGTCATCGCTGGTTCACGACAGCCGTCAGAGGTAAAATTTTTATTAGCCGGGAAAAGATATTCTATTTACTACGCGGAGGAAACGAAAATAATGGTGATTCAGTATTATCGAGTGTTTCGACGTTCTGTCGACTTTTTCCACGGTTAATCTTCCTCTTAAAAATTCTACCTTCCGTATAATACAATATTCGATATCGATTAGAATACATAAAAAAAGGCAACGACACTGTTATATTTGTACATAGATTTTATTAGCAACTTGTGACAGAGGTATTTCCAAGCCGTCCGATTTTCACGAAACGAGGATGCAAAAATACAGCGACGCAGAAGTGTCGCGATTTTATTAGACGCAATTAAGGCGACGTTTATGGGGTCTTATCGGGGACACGGAGTACACTGCGGGCATGTTTCGTCGATCGAGATAAATCCGCGCTGAATGGCAAAACGATCATCAGGAGAGAAAGAGAGGAAAGGTCGATCTTGGAACAGACGAGAAAGAGAGAAAGAGAGAGAAGGAAATAGAGAGTCGCTGGTAAGACGGGTAGCAATAGGCGGCGGTCATATCGCGCTTGGAGCATTTCACGATAGGATCTTAGATTCTTGGAGGGGTAGACGCGTAGACGTGAGTGCACACAGCTGGTCGATTCAATGTTTCACGAACACACACACTCTTACTCTCTTCCACCCTTTTCCTCTCCTTTCCTTCGCGATAGTTTGAATCAGACCAGCCGTAAGTGATTGTGCGGTGTGTTGAGTCGGCTGGATCCCTCGCGCTTCGACACTGTCAGCGTATAAGTCGGATAAAGGCTTCCCTTCTCTCTCTCTCTCTCTCTTTTATTCTCTGCTTGGCTCTTGTGTCGTGACTCTTCGATCACCACCTCTTTGATTCGCAGTTAATTAGCGTAAAGTAGGAAGGGTGGTTGGAATTTTTTGTAATTGCTCCAGGTTCAGTAATGTCACGAGGAACGAAACGTTCCTAGCTGTTTCGTTTATCTGATCGAACGTGTATGATTGACTCAAGTGTAGAGAAATAGTTTCTGACCGGATGGTTCATTTCGACCAAGTAACGAGAATTTTAATGTAATTGTAGATACCGTGTAATAAGGACGGTGATCGAAAATCATTTGGCGGTAATAACCAGCGCGCTATTACCGAATCGAACACCTGTTGTCTTCCTTTTTTCGCCGATAACATCAAGTTCGCCTTGACTTACCTTCGAACGAAGCCTGCACTTTTTCCACGCCGATCGAACGCGAGATACATGGATACTTGCAGACAATTAATTACACTTATGTTACCTCCTATTCAATAAAGAACATATCACGCCGCGATCAATATTTTATGATTCGCCGCGAGCATGCGAACGCTCGATCAAATTTATTGACGCGTTCTTAATCGGCCGGCTTCATTTGCATGTTAATGCGAGACATTTTCTCCGTGTTGTGTTTGCCCGAACGTGAATCGAGTGGGAAAATGGAGAAATGCGTCCAGCGACGAGAAACGGAGAAGAAGGAACGTCAGAAGCTAGAGAGAAGTTAGACTTTCGCCGAGAAGAAGAAGAAGGAGCTTCTTAGCCATGGCAGAGCGTGAGGCGAATCTTTAAGTCGTTTTACGCTTTTACATAACGCCAACGTTCCGTTGCGCCACGTTTTCGTCCTCGTCACGGTGTAGACGGTCTATACCGTTCCTTCTTCGTGTCCGACCTCCTCCTCCTTCACCTATTCCTCTGCCTTCACATTCCCTGGCTTTGCTAACTCTTTTCGAGTGCCTAAACCCGCTGGCTTGTACAAGCTGTACCCGATGGAAACGCGTCTTCTCCCAAGAGGAGGAATCTTCACGACTTTCGTGCACTCCGTTTCTTCATTCTTAACTTCCTCCACAGCCTCTTCTATTCAATCTTCGTGAAGTTATTATCATAGACGACTGAAAGCTGAGTAACAGCAATGTACACACAGTGTCTTCTACAACATACGTCGTGTTCAAGTTCCTGTTCTCTTCGGGCGACGAACGATTATGTAGACAGGGTTGCGATGGCTCCGAAAGGGAAAGTGTTCAGAGAAGTCTGTACGTGTTCCCGAAGGTCTTTCGGTTCCGTTTCGTCATCGAAAATCTAATCGTGTTATTAATAACTATCGACAACATAGAGACGTAAGATTCCTTCCTTTCTATCAACACGTTAATACCCCTCCGTGCTATTTCAGTATCAACACATTCACCGGCAATCAGACAGACCTCGCTTTCAAAAATCCTACGTCCGTTCGATAAAGACATGCTCCGTACCCGAGAAGAATAAAACACGATTAATGCCTCCTTGACGGTGAACCGTTCACCTTCCATCATAGAGCTTGGCCGTCGAAAGACGTGTAGACGTAATGGTAAGAGCAAACGGTAGCGACACACTTTCCGTGGAATTTAAGTAGAATCGAACGGTCGGAAGTTAGGTTAAATTGACCAGTCGAATAGAGAGGTTAACGGGCGGTGGAGGATGCTTCACAGACGGAATCGTCGAAATCCTTGACGTGCCCCCGGATCTAGAAAGGCACCTCTTCTCGATTGATTAACAGCAGAATCGAAAGGTGCTCGCTCGCGACTACGTTTACGTTGTCTATGCGTGTCCATGGTGGAGGAACAAGGACGAGGATGAACCGAAATGTGTGCAAAGAGGAGGAGAGATGCTGGCCATCCTCGAGCAACCCGGAACCATTCATCATTTCTTCTTTTTCTCAGTGGACCACGGCGGCTGACTAGTTGCTGGTTACAATAGCTCAGCGGTTCCCTTGACATTATGTCCTCTTGTATCGTATACTCGGGTTGCCTCTGCTCGCTCTATTAGAGAAGCGATAGTCGGCTGACATTTCAAAGATCGAACGCCAGTCACCAAGATCGTTGATCTTTGAAGACTAGATCAGGTGTACGTCTCGCTTTTATTCGCGCGTCGTGATAGATCTTAATAGTCTCTCCCGTGTTAGGTGGCCTTGCAACTTTTATCATTTCTAATTCTACATTATACAGCGGTTTAATTTAGGAAACTACAGAAAAAATGAATATTATCCTTCTTTCGTTATCGTCGATTCGTTTGCATAGATAATGGAGGCTGGAGGGATTTTCGAGAAAAATCCTATATTACATTACAGCTCCATTATAACGTCCGACAAGCAATATTCCTCCTCCGGTGCTTCACAAAGCCGCCCGTAGAATGGACACGTGAACAAAAAAGGTCATCACACGAGAGAGAGAGAGAGAGAGAGTCGTTGTTAAAACGCGATCCAGGAAGTAACGTCGACGTCTAATCTTTTTTCACGAATCCGCGAGGGCTCGCACGGTATGATCGATACCCGGCGTCATGCACGCACGTTACCGGTAATTAAGCACGTATACTAATCGGCCGCGTTAAGGTATGTACAGTCCGTCTAAGTGGGGTGCTCCTCTCCGACATGGCGGGGGCGTGAGAAGTGCCTTAGCCCTGTGACCTTCGTGGCCTCCAGGGTACCCCGGTACTACTCCTCCGTAGGTACTCGACGTAGCCACGTCGTGCAACGAGAGAGGGGACGGGAGAGCCGGACGAACACAGAGAGAGAGACGATCCCCGGTCGAACTATACGCGCGATTTTCTCCTCTCCGTTCCGAACCCATACAGTCCGATCAAATTTTGACACGTTCGACGTTTCGCTCGATCTTCGACCTCCCGGTTCGAGAGTCGACCGGTAATAGTTCGCCCGTGGGAACGGGATATTGATTTACTCTGTTTCTCGCGGACTAGCCCAGGTTAGAACTGCTCGGTAAAAATTGATCGGCAGCCTCGTGAACGAAGTGCAAGCCGGAGAAATTCTTTCGGAAGTTTCAAGTAGGACCTGTCGAGACGCCGGGGTGATTTAACGTTGGTACTTTGATTCGGAATTGAACTTTGTTGGCAATTCGAAAATTCGCTGTTAAAAAAGCTCGATTCGTGTATTTTACGTGACATAGATCTAGAATGCGTGAGTTAATTTGGTACAAACATTTTTTATTTCTTATGTTGCGACATAGTGTGTTTTTAGTATGTAACGGGATCATTTTTATGTTTGTATCTGAATGTTTAAACTTAACCCAGTTTAGTTTGGACGAATCGATAAATAAAGTTTCCAACTCCTACCTCTAACATACAGAAATAATTCTTTTGCTAGAAAGAAATTGCTACGACTGGACAAATCAAGCTTTAAACAATGCCTAATCAAATATTGAAGGCTCGCTATACCTAGTTACACGCCAGACCAACCAAACCTCCTTACAAGTCCACGATACTCGGGATACCAGTCGTCGTTGCCCTTCGAACTGTCGTTAGTCGTGCATCGCTAATCAGAATCGATCCTCCCTTCGTTTCACGGAGGATCGTCAGGTCCCACAGGGTAGTCGAAACGTCTACGAACAATCGTCGACTTTCCCCTGTTCCCTTCTCTCAGCCTGTCTCTCCCCCCGGTTTCTCATCCAGCTCTTGGACCCTTTCTCGCATCTCTCATCCGTCTCTCCCGTTGGTCCGGTCGCGGACTTTCCGGACTTTCAGGCTCGACCTCAGGGCCCCGCGAGATGCGGTAGGAGAGTTAACCTTTCAGGAATGACTATTTCATGGCCACTTCCTGGGTTCAACGCTCCTGCGATTTCTATGCAGGTAGGGTAAAGGTATACACACGAATGCAAACACACGGCGTTGCGCGAGGGAGAAAGAGGAACGGGTTAGATAGAGAGAGATAGAGAGGGCTGCCAACACGGCCGCATGATCCCGTATATACGTGCACGCGCAAACCCTGAACCCTGACGTTCTGGAGAACCGTTCCCTTGTACCCGGGGCCTTATGTTCTGCGTGTACGCCGTGTAGAGTATCGCGGTGTAACCGGCGTAGAAGTAGAGGGGGCAGGACCCAAGGGATCTAACGCATTCAGGCCTGTGTGCGCTTGCATAATATTAGACCTTATGCAACCTGCCCTTCCCACACTTATCACTGCCTTCCTCTCCTTCTTCTTCAACCGCTTCTTCCTCCACCTCCTCCTTCTCCTTCTCCTCCTTCTTCCACCGTTCTTCGTCCCTTTTACACACACACAATCTCTCTCTACCGCTCTCTCCGCCGTTCGCCACGTCGCGACTGGCTTCTCTAGCCGAGACATCGGAGAGAAGGAGAGAAAGAGAGGTGGAAAGTAGTGGTGTTCGCGATGAATCCCCACCCTTGGGACAAGGGGGCCCGTGAGGACTGAACGGTGCCTGATCACGGTGCCCTTGGCGTTGCGCTAAGCCTCAGGGTGGGGTGGCTCTCGAGCGAAGAGGAAGCGAGACTTGAAGAGAAGAAGAGCTGACCGAACCACGGGAAGAAGACGAGTCCCGCGTGATAGAGGAAGATGGAAGAGCGAATCTACTCGAGAGGGATATACATTTAGAGAGAAGAGCGACAGAGAGAGAGAGAGAGAGAGAGAGTGGAAAGTAAGAGAAGATTGAGAGAAGACGAGGAGGCAAAGAGTCGTCTGTGGAGCTCGTGGGACCGCGGATACAGGGTGGTGGACGGGTTGGGGGGTTGGTGGAGGGCCCCCTCGACTAAGTCAGCGGGGGTCAGAACGGAGATGCTCCGCGGTCGTGTCGGGCGGGGCTGCCCGCTCACGACTTGAACTATCGCACGCCCCCACTAGCACCAGCATCCACCTTCCAGCCTCGGCCTCGGACCGTTTTCTCGTCTGGACGCTACGTCCCGGCCGTCTACCTACTCCGTTGCCGGCGCTTAATTCGATAAATAATGCTGCCGGCTCAAGGTTAGCCGCGCTAGATCCTTGTCAATTTGTATCGCGCGCGGCCGCGCTCTCTTCCTCGCTCGCTCCGTACGCCAGGTTTGATGGTTCGCGTTACTTCAACCGAGGCATCGCTCGTTCCTTCCTCGCCCGATCGGGACACCGGGGTCAGGAATTTCCGTGAGTTTACGTTTGATTGGTAGCCCTGTCGTGGGTCACGGGTCGAGCCACGGTTTGACTGTGACGATGGGATTTGATGGAGGATCACTCGACGGAGATTCCGACGAGAACCGATTTGTACGTTCCTTGAAAGTAACGTGTTTAACAAATTAACATCTTTAAGCAGCGATAATAGAGACAAAAATTTCTATATTTCATAAATATCATTCTTTCTTATACTTCCAATTTAAACCATCGCTACTCTTTTTCAATTTTCCGATTAGTAGTCTCGTTCAGTCGTAGGTCAGACCGTAAAATTTCACTCGGCTCGTAGAATTCAATCTCTCTACCCTCTTAACGCAACCCTGAATCTCTCCTTCTAGCTATTGGATTACCACATCCGCGGAACGAATATTTCCCTCCAGTTTGAACGCGGAAAGGATCAGCCACAATAGATCCTTCACACATCGATATACCACGGCTCTGCCGCGAATCTCTAACTCGCACCTCGGTTAACGCGCCGCGGAATGGTCCGTGAAGCATCACAGATGAAACGGCGTATTCTAATTCAATCGCGTAAGATTCGCGGGGTGGCATACAGGTTCGAGCGTTACCCGATGATCCAGCCAGCCGGCCACTATGTCGGACAAGCGTGTGAGATCATAATCGAGCCGAGGCGTGACCAAACGGCCAGGTGTTAAAACGGCGTGTAATGACGTTGCGTATGCGGTCGCATCGATTCGCGCGGCGAACTGCGTCGACACGTTGCATTATCTTCGGGAGACGCGTGAGGAGAGAGGAGGGAAGAGGAGAGGACCATAGGCACCGATGATCGACGCGTATATTCGCCGGATCCGTCGGAAGGAGAAAAGAGAGGAGGCTTTGCTCACGGATCGCTGGGCCGTGTGCCGCTCGCGCGCGGTTGTATCGTAAATTGCCTATCGTAATAAACGTATTATCGCGCGGGTATTGCACGCGCGCGAGCGCGCGCCATGCCGCGTAGGACGTGGCGAACAGGCTAAACGGTGCCCGTTTTGTATCCTCTGGCACCTGCTCGCGCGGCGTGCGCGCATTAAGCCGGCCAAAGCCGCGGAAAATTGGCGAGCGAGCGAGCAAGCAAGCCAGCGAGCAAGCGAGTGCTCGACGAGGGACGCGTGCTTGCTCGTCGTTCTGTCACGGCCTTGAAAAATGAACGCGTGAGGTGAAAAAGATGGACGATTCCGGCCCTTTCGGGAAGTATAATTTACCAAGGGATGGTAATGACGTTTCTCTGTCACGTATATACAGGAACGTTGTTTTTCTTTTGCTGTATGTTGCATTACTTAACACCGCTGTTTTACGTCTTACTGATTGCGAGAGTTGGAAAGGACGAACGTGTGTGTGTGTGTGTAATAATGCAGAGTGGCGACGGCGCGATAGGTTTCGTGTTTTTGCGGTAATTCGTGCGGACCAAAGGGTGTTCACGCCGCGCGCCGGTGGCCACGGGAATAATTTGGGTATCGAGGTTTGATCTTCGAACCAGCGAATTATGCGGCTCGGAACAGGCTGCCTTCAATTTTGGTATTAATTCGACGGATAATGCGGCCGGGTCACGCATGCGCGCTTTTTCGTGGAGTTGTTAGTGCGTTATTACATTGGAATTCCCTGTGAAAAATTAGTCCCTTCGGAACTGGTATTACGCAATGTGTCCTTAAGGAAAAAAGAAATGACGACCTGCCTTCTTAAAGAGGCGGCTACACTTGGATATATGACCGGCAAATTGAAAAAGTTTTTTTTATTAAAAACGACTAGAACATTTCCTGGCAATTTCGAGCTGATCGGAATGGTTTTTTTTTTACGCAAACCTCTCGCGTGTGATGCGATGCAAATGAACTGGCAGTAAAATGTTTTATAATCTGTACAACGCTCTCTTGTAAAATCGTGTTTTCTTTTTTCATTTTCGTGTATCTTTTTCTCGGAAACTACCGGAGCGATTTTAATAATTTGTTCTGATTTTTAATTACAGTTTAATAGTTATAATTTGATCGTTCGATTCAGGAAAATGTAAGAGAAACGTTCTATAGCGTTGCAAATGCACGTTCAGTCAGTTAAATGCTATTTAGCTAGAAGCATTATCTAACATATGCGAAGCTAACACATTGCAGAATTCTTCTTTTCAATAATCGAACCGTACGCAAGCGAGAATAGTGTTCCTATAAAAAATTTGTCACCGTTTCTCCGACGAAGCGCCTACCTCCAACACCGAATCGATAAGACTTAATGTACTTCAATTAACCTTTCCCGCTGCCTCCATTAACGAGATCACCTTTCCCGAGGACACCTCGTACGTTACCAACCACGGAATCCTACCTATATTCACCCGAAAATAATTACAAACTTATCTGCATCTCTCTTCATTCGAATACTCCGCGTTACGGATCTTTAACGGTGTCGATATAATTGCCCGCGAAAAAGTGGGATTCTGAGTTGCAATTAAGTGGCATTCCTCGTTTATTCGCACCCGACCGATCTACATTAAACTCGGACGATTTATCACCTCGGCCGGGAACCGTTCGCGGTCCGTGTCGAGCATTAATCATTTTTTATCACAGCAAATCGTGTACGCGTGTCTCGTGGAACGCACAGCGTGTACGCGCCGGAACGAGCACGCACAGCCCGTAATTATTTTCCCGTGTGCACGAAAGCTGGGTGCGCACCTCTCGATGCACCGGGAGATTCCCGTGGCCCCGGAGGCAGCGACGCTTGACCCAGTAGCCACTCGACGCGAGCGAGAGCTCGCAAGTGGATAACTGCCATGGAGATCGCTCAAACCTCCGCAAGTCGACGGCCCCTCTTCTAAGCCCGTGCGCGCGGCTTAGAGTGCAACCGTGCTCGACCTCCGTTCGGGACCCGATCTTCTTCGTTTCGACCTCTTCTAACTTCGGTATCATTACGGTCCGGACTTGGCTTCGGTCTCGTCTCGTGTAGGAATGCTTTCTCAGCATCCCTCGCGGGAATTCGTCGGCGTATCGACGTTCCACCTGAACCGTGCACACCTGTATATCGTACGAGCGGTCGACGATATTCCACTTCGATCGAAGTACGATTTCTAGGGGTCGCGCACTTCATCCGCGATCCCATTTGGGAGAATGTTTGGAATGCTTGTGATGGTGATTGGTGATCGGGAGCCTGAGTGGCTGGATGTGTACCGTGGGAAGGGTTGATTGTGTGCGATGCACACGCTTCGATGCGTTCGAGCGGGAATACCGTTGTGTGTATGTGTATAGTACCATTGTGGTAATACCGCGATGAGCGATTTGGTGAATTATGGAAATTCAGAATTGAAGGATAATTCTGGAGATGAAAATTGTTGATATTTGAAATTTAAGTACGAAATACTTTTTCATCTGCCACTTTTCCTTCAAGCACACTTCGCTCCTCTCTTTTGCTCGAAACATGAAAATTTGTGTATTTATGGTTAAAGTGGACATAATTCGTAACGCACGAAACTTATCATTTTCGTCGCGACATACTTTAAAGTCACCCCTGTAACTGTCAACTTCTCCTTGAACCTCTTTGGGTAATCTTCTGTCGGCCAGACAATTTCCCCGCGATAATATCTGTGAAGTGAGGCACAGTCAGTCATTAACTCCTTTCGATCTCTACACGCGACATTGTACGCGACCGATGATTTGCAATTCACCGATGCGCGACGAGTTTCTCGTGAGAGAGCGGTCCCCGGCCAAAGGAGAAGCCCTCATCTTCGTTGAGTGGCCAGAGGTCCAGGCATCGCGTATGCTGATCGCGTCGCGTAATGTTAATCATCGTTCGATCGTTAATTTATATTGTGCGGCTCAGCCTCGAGGAACGAGAGAAAAAGAAAGTACCGTGTAGTTGGTACCGTGAAGATCTTATCTTGTCGTATGTCCCTGCGGGCACACGTCCATAATTCTACCGGTGGCAGTCCGCGTATTATACACAGGAATAAATGGTGGCGCGCGTAGAAATCTGGCAAGGCGACCGACTACCGTCCCCCCGACGAAACGGCTGGAAAATAAAGAAAGAGGGAAGAAAAAAGGGGAGCAAGACGAGTGGGGAGCGTGAAAGGAGAGGATGCCGAATGAAAAATATCGATCGTAAATCAACCGGTGAAGAATTTAACGAAAGACGCGTGAAAAAAGTCGATTAACCGGTGAACCGGCTGAAAGATCGTATGAAATATGGGCGAGCGTGTGTGTGGATCGCGAGCTTTTTCGGGACCACCTTCTTCTCTCCGTGTCCCCATGTTTTCGAACGAACCGCTCGGCAAACGCCCATAATTATTACTAAGTTATGTCCACCGATGAGCAATTACCGTTTATTTGCATATAGAATGACGTTTTTATAATCATTTTGTAACGTTGTGGCATTTTTCATGCGGAGAGAGAACAGGACTGGGTTAAGTAACGAGGTAATGGCACGCGGGAAATGCCATAAATTTCGTTCTCGCGTCCGTTGCCCCGATGAATCGACGTTGGGGGAAAAAAGAACAAAAATTCACCGACGATAATCGATACTTACCGTGTACGATGATAGATGCGTATATTATAACGATCTTAGAGAGAAAAAAAGAAAAATGTCGATACTTGGACGGGGTCTTATGATTTGTATATCGCTGTTAGAAAAGGGTTATAGAACAGGGTTCGTCGATTTCTATCGATGTACATCTACCTACCTGTTGATCGAACGTTAAAAGCCTAACTGTTCCACGAACAAAAGAAGAATCAATCGTGTTGCGGTTAAATCTCCAGATGAGAAAGAGAGAGAGATAGATAGTAACCGTTCCTAAATTGATCTATGCAATACACCCGGTGCACGGGTACGCATTTGCAAGGCTGGCTAACGTTATCAACATAAATCTCAATCAGCCGTGGCGATTCCGCAGGTTTCGATCGTCTCCTTGGCATCGGAATCACGGCGCTCCTTTAACGACATGTCAGAATCTATATTTATCACGCTTAGCGTGTATGATTGGTGCTGGTGCCGCGGTTAACAAAACCGCCCGGTCGCGTTGGTCATTAGCGTAAATCAGCGACAGACCATCGGTGGTGCGAGCATTAAAAATCCGGCGCAAATAATAAATTACTTTATTAAAATGGCCGCTGGTCGCAGGCGCCCCCCGTAACACCATCTTACACCCCACGTTTCGCCTGATATATACCTGGATGGGTATTAAATTAGCAACACTTAGTGACGAGAGTCGGCAGATTAACCGCGCGGCAAAAATAAATTAATTCGCGGTACGGTGACTTTGGGGGGGAGTGTTTATGATACCGGTGCGTAAATCGTTGCAAAAAGAGCGGTATACGCCTTGAGCAACACGTTTTCTGCGGTAATCAAATTTGTCAGGTACTTGGTTCGTTCTCTCTCCTCCCACCTTTGGTACGATGGTGTTTCCTTTTTCTACCTTCCCTTCTTCGGTCTTAGGAATTTTCGTCGATCGCGGTGAAACGGTGTACGGTGTAATTTGGTATTTCACCTTTACGTACTCGAAAAACGTTAATCGAGGAAGAGATAAAAATGAGCTTTTGTTTTTTTCGCCGTTGGAGTAAGTGGAATAGGAAAGGGGATGATGGAAAATAAAGTTGTCATAAGCTCGATGGAAAATCGGTAAATTTATTCAGCCGTAAAACGCGTATGAACTTTCTTAATAGCACCCGGTTCTCTCCAACGATATGCGTCTTCTCTACGTTCGCGTAGCACACCGGAGAAAGTAAAAGATTTGTCGAAAATTGTAAAGAGTTAAAGAGTTGTTACCGCGTGACCGACGGTTCGTGGATTTTATGATCTCCGTCTCGTTGCAACGCTAATGGAAATACTTGCCGCGTAAAAGCAAAACCCGTATAGAATCCGTCGTAAATTGAACGGTACAAACGTTACGCGGGTAACGTGTTTTACTTAGCGAATACGTTGAGATATCTGGTGGTAGGCGGTACGAAAGAATAAGCAAGTATGTAAAGGTTCGGTGTTATCGGTATCTCTCCCTCGATGGAAAATATCAAGGTAACAGCTTTCCATCGAACAAGTCCACTCTAATCTTCCATTGTGGACACGCAGCCTCGTCCAATTTCTCGCTGCGAACGCCAGGCATCACGTAATTCACAAAGTAGCCCCCATTTCGCGCAATCATCATTCCCTGTCGGTTTCCTTGCTTCCTCGACCCTTTCCATTCCACCGCCGCTATACTTTCTGGCGCGTTTCCAGACGGGGGAAAAACACCGCTTTTCTCTCCGGGGAGTCATTATCCACAATCGATGTCGGCGGCTTAATCATTTTCACATGCATCATTTAGCCGCGGCGTGCGTTCTCTCTCTCAACGGTAGATCGATCTGGCTTAATGGAGCTGAGCTTGTGATTACGGATTCTCTTTAAAAGATCGATATCGCCTCGCTCCGGTTGTCGCGGTTACCGGCCGTGCTTTAATTGCACGCTCAAGACGCTTGTCTCTTACACGCTGAACCGTCCAGCCGTATCATTTCCAAGAAGATCCCGTGGAATCGCTCGAACAGGCGGAAGGATTCCCTTAAAATTCCGCTTGGCGGGTTCAACGGACCGCAAAGTGGCGCGAAAGTGAACGTTCGGTGCCTTGAAATGACGCTGTTTTCAAAGGGTGGAGGTGCAATTTGCTTTCCTTTTATGTGCACTAAGTTCGAGACATTGCAGATATCTATCAAGGGGAAGAAGTATTCTCCTCCTTTCAAATACTCTCCTACACTTCCAACGTTAAGTTACACTCTAGAGAAGCTCTATATTATAAAGGTTACAAGATACAATCTTATCTTGTCTTGTTAACACATAACTATGTAACCTTTATAAAATTCCTAAGTATCTTGCCTCTCACATAATCTCTTCCATCCTCTCGAGTCCCAGTATCCTAACAAATTAACTAACAATCTATTCACAAACGTGTTCACCTTAATTAGAAACTAAGTTAGAAACTTCTCTCCCACCCTCAAAAAACAGACGAAACCTCCCCTATTCACGACGCTTTCTCCCATTCGGAAGGTTTAACGAGCCGCGAAGAGCGATACGATAGAGCACATCTCAACCGAGCACACATAGACACACACACACACACACACAAAGAGAAAGAGAGAACGAAATATAATATATGATTTACGATCGCCTTCCGCGTATTGACTGGATCGTTCCTCGGTGGGCTGGCGAACACGAGCTCCGAGAAGACAGGGGCAGGGCAGAGGAAGAAGAGGGCCAGCACAGGGTCAAGTCTCCCCCGCGCCACCGGTTTTGCATATTCGCCACTGCACCTAACCCGGTGGCGGATATACATCATGCATCCGCGGCGGTGCCGGCAGGTCGTGGTGCAAGTGCAACGGTGCCTGCACACAAACAGGAGTCCTCTTATCCTCGCCGGTGGGGACCCACACGAACGTTCGTCGAAACACCATCCCTGCGCTATTCGTGTTAGCGGGTGGATACACACGTATACACCACGATCGAGGAGAGGATCCTTCGCGATCCTGCGGACGCGCTCAGCTTCTTATATTCGTTCCTCGTTGTCTTTTCCCCCCGC